>NC_059221.1:25350674-25408174 GCF_020615455.1 Coregonus clupeaformis | reverse complement strand
CCTTAGTAGAACACCAAATGGAACCCTACTCCCTTAGTAGAACACTGGGCTCTGGTCAAAAGTAGTGCACTCTGTAGGAAACAAGAGTGCCATTTAAGACTAAGAATATGAATCTATTAAAAAATGTGTCCGAGTGCTCACCACTCCCTGGTCATGCCTGAAGACATCTCCCCATCACAGTGTGAAATGTTTCTTATCCCACCGGAACCTGATTAGACACGCCAGTCAGTGTGTGTGTGTGTGTTGCTCCATATGTACGCCCAGTCGATTGGATCCATACATATTCCTGTAGAGAGCAGACAGATGTTAAAGAGATGAGGGAGGTTGTTAGTCTAAGTCACCCTATTCCCTATGTAGTGCACCCTATTCCCTATGTAGTGCACCCTATTCCCTATGTAGTACACCCTATTCCCTATGTAGTGCACCCTATTCCCTATGTAGTGCACCCTATTCCCTATGTAGTGCACCCTATTCCCTATGTAGTGCACCCTATTCCCTATGTAGTGCACCCTATTCCCTATGTAGTGCACCCTATTCCCTATGTAGTGCACCCTATTCCCTATGTAGTGCACCCTATTCCCAGGCCCTGGTCAAAAGTAGGGAATAAGGTGATATTCGGGACGTAGCCTAAGATGACTTTTCAACATGTCCACCCTCTAGAGAATCCTTTCTGCTGTCAGCCGCAATCCACACCTAGTTCAGTTAGTGGGAGTTTGCCAGGGAAAAGATTGAGTTAGGATTTGGTTCTCTTTAGAAAAAAGAAACATTTCATTTTTGACTAATTAGAAAGTCATTATCTTAATGGAAAAATTGCTCTGTTCAAATTAGAAATACGTCATATAGTTAAAACACACGTCCTTATTTTAAACAGTTATTTTAAAGCCATTTGATGTAGCTATGGCTCTGTACAATGGGCTTGCTTGGTATGTCATTCTTTCTGAGACATACAAGCCTGCACGCGCACACACACACACACACACACACACATGCACACACACACGGACGCACACACACATACACACAGCTTTGGTTCTGAGCTCTCGAGGACTATAGTTTCACAAAGGGATAAAGCATGGATCTGGAATAACTAGCTAGGGTTTGCCTTTGATTAGTCTTTCAAGACTTGTGTCACCTCATCAAATCAGACTCATAAAAACTCACAATGGTGAATTCTTAATCCTAGATATGTGTTTTATAGAACAGCTGTTTAATGGTCTGCTACAGGTCTGGTAACTGTATATAGATATGATTACAGGCATGGCAGGTGATAGGCTGTGGTGTGCAGTGTGCAGCTGTCCTTTGATGACATCACTCCTTAGATGTTAAAACAGCAACACACACACACACACACACACACACACACACACATACACATACACACATACACACAAACACACACACACACACATACACACATACACACACACACACACACACACACACACACACATACACACATACACACACACACACACACACACACATACACACACACACACACACACACACACACACACACACACACACACACACACACACACACACTTGTAATGCAGACCAGCCCGATAGCAGCTAAAGTATAGGCCCTCACAGAGAATGGAGTAACATAACAAGGTGTGTTTTCAAGCTGTTCATGTGGAGGAAATACTCTGTACATTTAAGTTTCCCTAAACGGATCGTATGTATCTGATAAAGAAAGACGGTCAGGAAGTTCTGGGACTGTAGAGGGATTAACTCTTTCCTGTTCCCCACGATATTATGACATGACATCGTTATACCATAAAAACATCACATCACTCTTTCACTGATAGATATGCGTTCTCTCTAGGTTTATAACTGATCGGGTGGGCAAAGTTTTCTCTGATGGCACAAAATAAAGTTAAAAGAGGAAGATGAGTTTTAACTGTAACTAAAAGGTTAAAAGAGGAAGAGGCGATTTAACTGTAGCTAAAGATTCAGCCCAAGTATTAGCCCATTGTATTTCGGTAACAATGTACTTGATCAGAAGTAGTAGTAAAAATAGTTATTCCTTCTCAAGAGCTGTCAGAGAGCTGGACACACACACACACACACACACACACACACACACACACACACACACACACACACACACACACACACACACACACACACACACACATACACATACACACACACACACACACACACACACACACACACACACACACACACACACACACACATACACATACACATACACACACATACACACACATACACACACACACACACTGTTGTGTACTTGATCAGAAGTAGGCTCTCCTCAAGAGCAGTCAGAAAGAGAGCTACAGACAGTTAGTTAGTTCAACCTAGTTGATCTGGTCTGCAATAGTTCAATCTAGTTGATCTGGTCTGCTAAAGAAAGACGGTCAGGAAACACAATGCTGAGGTATTTTATCTGTAATGGCCACTGCTCGAATCCACCTGATGGAATGAATCGAACAGGCTTCTAAAAAATCTCTTAGAATATCAGCATTCTATTTACCCACAGTCTTCAGAGTATTGAAGTATTGTGTCTGCAACCTCTTGACCTTTGGTTACAACCCTTATTAAGGTTATAAAGTCTATGTCATTAGACCAGCAGTGATGTTTGATAAAACTCTGTATATGGTTCTACATGCTTTTATCCTTGAACGACCAGATTAATGCATTGTGGAGGGGGGTGGGGGTTCTGTTTTGGACACACTGTGCAAGCCGCAGGTTGTTCATGTTAAATGGGATTATGTGCCTGGGTGAAGTTCTGGGACTGTAGAGGGATTCACTCGTTCACTGATAGATCTGCTTTCTCTGTGGGAAAAGTTTTCTCTGATGGCACAAAATAAAGTTAAAAGAGGAAGAGGCGTTTTAACTGTATCTAAAAGGTTAAAAGAGGAAGAGGAGATTTAACTGTAGCTAAAGATTCAGCCTAAGTATTAGCCCATTGTTTTTCGGTAACAATGTACTTGATCAGAAGTAGTAGTAAAAATAGTTATTCATTCTCAAGAGCTGTCAGAGAGCTGGACACACACACACACACACACACACACACACACACACACACACACACACACACACACACACACACACACACACACACACACACACACACACACACACACACACACACACATACACATACACACACACACATACATACACACACATACACACTGTTGTGTACTTGATCAGAAGTAGGCTTTCCTCAAGAGCAGTCAGAAAGAGAGCTACAGACAGACAGTGAGAGCATGACACAGGAAGTCGAAGTCTGTTTTAACGTTAGTCTGTGTATACATCCAGGTTTGTTTATCTCCTGTTTGTTTACCTGATAGATACTCATGTGTTTGTTGTCATTCTTTCCCTCCCTCTCTGTAAAGGCTTCAGTGTGACTGCCAGCACAACACTTGTGGGACGTCATGTGACCAGTGTTGCCCCGGATTCAACCAGCTTCCATGGAAACCAGCGACCACTTACAAGGCTAACGAGTGTGAACGTGAGTCCCCCCCTCCCCCCCTTATCCCACCACCCCTACCACCTCACCCCACCATCCCTACCCCCTCATCACCAGCCAACCCCCTCTGACAATTTTGGAGGCAGTTTCCAGAAGTCCATCCCTGGTATTAGCCAAGGAATGTAGTGGCTGTTTGGCATTAGTTTATCACAGTCACTCTTACGGAAGGAGAACAGCCTCAAGGGTTGTTTTGTTGGTGTTTGGATACAGACACACACCATGACAAGAGGCAGAAAAAGTCCTATACAACAGCCAATCTTATTGTTTCAGTGCACAGTCAGCGCACGGTCTGATGAAAGCAGAATGCTGAGTCCCACTAGATCTGAGCTGAGTCCCACTAGATCTGAGCTGAGTCCCACTAGATCTGAGCTGAGTCCCACTAGATCTGAGCTGACATCAGTGTGGAGAAGTCTCTCTCTCTCTCTCTCTCTCTCTCTCTCTCTCTCTCTCTCTCTCTCTGTCTCTCTCTCTCTCTCTCTCTCTCTCTCTCTCTCTCTCTCTCTCTCTCTCTCTCTCTCTCTCTCTCTCTCTCTCTCTCTCTCTCTCTCTCTCTCTCTCTCTCTCTCTCTCTCTCTCTCTCTCTCTCTCTCTCTCTCTCTCTGATTGGTAAAATGTTGAGCCAGATTCTAATTGGATATTCCTTTTAATGGCATAGAATGCTCTTCTTGCTTTGTCTCTCAGCTCATTCACAGCCATGTGAAGGCTACCTGTGTTGCTGATATTTAGTCCTAGATATGTGTAATTTTTGGTGTGTTCTAATAGAACTGTGTCCAAATAGAATGTATCTCTCTCTCCCTCTCTCTCTCTCTCTCTCTCTCTCTCTCTCTCTCTCTCTCTCTCTCTCTCTCTCTCTCTCTCTCTCTCTCTCTCTCTCTCTCTCCCCCCTCTCTCTCTCTCCCTCTCTCTCTCTCTCTCTCTCTCTCTCTCTCTCTCTCTCTCTCTCTCTCTCTCTCTCTCTCTCTCTCTCTCTCTCTCTGCTCTCTCCCCCTCTCTCTCTCTCTCTCTCCCTCTCTCTCTGCGTCTGTCTCTCTCTCTCTCTCTCTCTCTCTCTCTCTCTCTCTCTCTCTCTCTCTCTCTCTCTTCTCTCTCTCTCTCTCTCTCTCCCTCTCTCTCTGTCTCTATAAGGGTATATGTCTAAGGTTACTACCACCTCTCTGTTGCTGAAGGCTGATAAGAACTGATAGACCTCACAACTTTTCTCAGACTCAGTAAAAATAGCTTTATCTAAGGTCTGGATTGGGTCAAATGGAGCTGCCAAGCCAAGCAGTGGTGTGTGTTTCTGTGTTTGGTTTTTGCAATGGTCGGGATGTCGGATATCCGCCTCTCGCTCTCCCCTTAATCTAATCTAATCTAATCCTAATGCTTCCTGAAATAGTTGTTTTCTTCTATTCTCTCTCCTCCAGAAAAAAACAGCTGTTGATCTGGTCTGCTGTAGTTCAACCTAGTTGATCTGGTCTGCTGTCGTTCAACCTAGTTGATCTGGTCTGCTGTCGTTCAACCTAGTTGATCTGGTCTGCTGTCGTTCAACCTAGTTGATCTGGTCTGCTGTCGTTCAACCTAGTTGATCTGGTCTGCTGTCGTTCAACCTAGTTGATCTGGTCTGCTGTCGTTCAACCTAGTTGATCTGGTCTGCTGTCGTTCAACCTAGTTGATCTGGTCTGCTGTCGTTCAACCTAGTTGATCTGGTCTGCTGTCGTTCAACCTAGTTGATCTGGTCTGCTGTCGTTCAACCTAGTTGATCTGGTCTGCTGTCGTTCAACCTAGGGGTCTGGTTTATTTCCAGCTCCGACTGATAGCAGAGCAGCAGTGAGGAAAGCCAGAAGGATGTAGATACAGAGTTTATCTGTATTTCTCCTTCATCTTAGTATTAGGGTCATTCTATGTCAACCCCTCAGTCCACTAGGATGGGGTAAAAGACAAGAACACCAGAAGGCCCTGAGAACCAGGGTTGAGGTCAATTCCATTTAAATTTAGTCAATTCAGGAAGTAAACTGATTTGGTAAATTTCACTACTTCCTGAATTGAAATGGAATTGACCCCAACCCTGCTGAGAACTTTACCATTTATCTGTCTTGTTTCTCTGTGGAGGTACTGAGAAACTGTGGAGGTACTGAGAAACTGTGGAGATACTGAGAAACTGTGGAGGTACTGAGAAACTGTGGAGGTACTGAGAAACTGTGGAGGTACTGAGAAACTGTGGAGGTACTGAGAAACTGTGGAGGTACTGAGAAACTGTGGAGGTACTGAGAAACTGTGGAGGTACTGAGAAACTGTGGAGATACTGAGAAACTGTGGAGGTACTGAGAAACTGTGGAGGTACTGAGAAACCTGAGCTGTAATTTTTTCAAAGGCTTGTCCCTCCTCTTCTGCTTTGAAGAGTGTGTTGAAGAGAAAAGGCTTTGACAAGACGTGTCATTAATTCGTTCCAGCTGCTCTGGAAATGATAGCTTTGGTTGGGATGAGACTGAGACTGGACCTTCTTTTATTTGTTTATCACCACGTCTTCTACGATGTCTCTCATCTTCTGGAACGCCTGTCAGACCAGACAGCTACCTCAGGCTTTAAAACTCACAACACGTCTATAGATATTTGAGAGATATTTCTTTAGGTCTAGAACACGTCTAGAATCACCTCAAAGGATTGTCTGCCAGAGATATTTCAGAGATACAGATATTTCAGAGATGTCTTTAGGTCTTGTTTGATGTCATATTAGTGTTAGTTTTATTTTTCCTATATGTTTTTACTCAGAAATGTGGCCTACTAAACTGCACAACCTGATTACTTTGTGTGATTACAACAGGTCGTAGACCTCACAGTGAAATTATTACTTACAAGCCCTTAACCAACGATGCGGTTTTAAGAAAAATAAGTGCGAAGTAAAAAATAGATAAGTAAAAAATGTAAATAACAAATAATGAAAGAGCAGCAGTAAAATAACAGTAGGGAGGCTATATACAGGGGGGTACCGGTACAGAGTCAATGTGTTAGTCGAGGTAATAACAGTAGGGAGGCTATATACAGGGGGGGTACCGGTACAGAGTCAATGTGTTAGTGGAGGTAATAACAGTAGGGAGGCTATATACAGGGGGTACCGGTACAGAGTCAATGTGTTAGTGGAGGTAATAACAGTAGGGAGGCTATATACAGGGGGGGTACCGGTACAGAGTCAATGTGTTAGTGGAGGTAATAACAGTAGGGAGGCTATATACAGGGGGTACCGGTACAGAGTCAATGTGCGGGGGCACAGGTTAGATGAGTTAATATGTACATGTGGGTAGAGTTAACATGACTATGCATAGATAATAAACAGAATAGCAGCAGCGTTAAAAGAGGGAGTGGGGGGGGGGGACAATGCAAATAGTCCAGGTAGCCATGATTAGCTGTTCGGGAGTCTTATGGCTTGGGGGTAGAAGCTGTTAAGAAGCCTTTTGGACCTAGACTTGGCGCTCTGGTACCGCTTGCCGTGCGGTAGCAGAGAGAACAGTTTGATATTGTTCTAGCCTTGCTCACTGTAGGGTTCTCTCTCTCTCTCTCTCTCTTTCTCTCTCGGTTTCTCTCCTTTTTCTTCTTGTCCTCCTTTCGTCCCCCTCTCTCCTGGGTTCTGGCAGCCTGCCCCCCCCTCCCAGGCAGCCTGCGCCCCCCAGGCAGCATGCGCTTCCCCCCAGGCAGCCTGCGCCCTCCCAGGCAGCCTGTGCCCCCCCTGGCAGCCTGCGCCCCCTGGCAGCCTGCGCCCCCCAGGCGGAGAATTGCTCTGTTATTTCAGCATGTCCTCTGCATTTGTGTCGTCGTCTGTGACTATGTTTGTCTATGTTGATACACATGTCATTCTTATGGTGACCGGATTTTAGAGTAAGCTGAAGTTAGATGTTTTCCTTGTAATGTGTGTCTTGCTTGTCTTATCTGTTTGTTTCACTGTAGCTTAGGGATGGTTCTGATTTCCTAAGTTCTTGATTGATCTTGATCAACCTCTAATTTTATGTTCTTGATTGATCTTGATCAATCTCTCATTTTTTAAGTTCTTGATTGATCTTGATCAACCTCTAATTTTATGTTCTTGATTGATCTTGATCAATCTCTCATTTTTTAAGTTCTTGATTGATCTTGATCAACCTCTAATTTTATGTTTTGATTGATCTTGATCAATCTCTCATTTTTTAAGTTCTTGATTGATCTTGATCAACCTCTAATTTTATGTTCTTGATTGATCTTGACCCATCTCTCATTTTATAAGTTCTGTATTGATCTTGATGAAAACTCTCATTTTTTTTTAAAGTTCTTGATTGATCTTGTATGTATTTAGTGTACTGACAGATGTTTGATTCTTTTTCAGCATGTAACTGTAACCGCCACTCATTTGACTGTTACTACGACCCCGAGGTAGACCAGAGGAGAGCTAGCATCAACATCCAGGGACAGTACATGGGGGGTGGAGTCTGCATGGAGTGTCAGGTACAATTTTATCAACACCAAGATGATTACAGAAGCTAGCGAAAGACATGGAGTAGACAAGTGAAATTACATTTGTTTAATCAATCAAAAATATCAATTAATTAATCAACTTTCATTTATAGCCTCCTTATTCAATTACACCAGCTCCGTTTCATCTGCACTGTGTCCTACATTGCTGTACTGAGGGTCATCCTGTGTTGTATGTCATTGACTCATTGTAATCCTGTGTTGTATGTCATTGACTCATTGTAATCCTGTGTTGTATGTCATTGACTCATTGTAATCCTGTGTTATATGAATGTTTCCCTCTTCCAGCATAACACCACTGGTGTCAACTGTGAGCGCTGTGTCCCCACCTACTACAGATCACCTGACCATCCTCTGGACTCCCCATTGGCCTGCTCCCGTGAGTGACAGTTTATATTCAGACAAAAATATATGTTGATTGGTCTATTTGAAAGACAATATTACATTTTTCCCTTGTGGCATTGTAGCTGAATTGTTAGATCTTGCCAATATTTTTTTTCCTGATAGTTATGTTTGTCACACAACAGCAGAATGATATAGGTGATTGTCTTCCTCAATCCTCCTCCTTCTCCTCTTCCTCCTCCTCCTCCTCCTCCTCCTCTTCTTTTTCCTCTTCTTCTTCCTCTTCCTCCTCCTTCTCCTCTTCTTCTTCCTCCTCCTTCTCTTCTTCTTCCTCTTCCTGCTCCTCTTCCTCCTCCTCCTCCTCCTCCTTCTCCTCTTCCTCCTCCTCCTCTTCCTCCTCCTCCTCCTCCTCCTCCTCTTCCTCTTCCTCTTCCTCCTCCTCCTCCTCTTCCTCTTCCTCTTCCTCCTCCTCTTCCTCATCCTCTTCCTCCTCCTCCTCCTCCTTCTCCTCTTCCTCCTCCTCTTCCTCTTCCTCCTCCTCTTCCTCTTCCTCCTCCTCCTCCTCCTCCTCCTCCTCCTCCTCCTTCTCATCTTCCTCCTCCTCCTCCTCCTCCTCCCTCCTCCTCCTCTCCTCCTCCTTCTCTTCCTCTTCCTCCTCCTCTTCCTCCTCCTCCTCTTCCTCCTCTTCCTCCTCTTCCTCATCCTCCTTCTCCTCTTCCTCCTCCTCCTCCTCCTTCTCTTCCTCTTCTTCCTCCTCCACCTTCTCCTCTTCCTCCTCCTCTTCCTCTTCCTCCTCTTCTTCCTCCTCCTCTTCCTCTTTCTCCTCTTCCTCCTCCTCCTCCTCTCCCTCTTCCTCCTTCTCCTCTTCCTCCTCCTCCTCCTCCTCTTCCTCTTCCTCTTCCTCTTCCTCTTCCTTCTCCATCTCCTCCTCCTCCTCCTCCTCTCTGCAGCCTGTGTGTGCCAGTCAGAGTTCACAGATGGTACCTGTGAGGATCTGACGGGTCGTTGTTACTGTAAGCCCAACTACACAGGAGAGAAGTGTGACTCTTGTGCTGAGGGATACGTTAACTTCCCAGACTGCTACCGTAAGTACTGTAGTTGAGAGCAGCATTTTTAGCTCTCTGAAGTTACCTAAGTATCCACAACAGGCATCATTTTATGGTCCTCAGATAAGGGTCTTTGGCTGCAGAGTTGAAGGGACATAAAACTGGAAATAGTCCTTAGGGAGTCAGATTACGCCTAGTCTTGGAGTAAAAATCATCCACAGTGGAGAATGTCTATTGAAATAGCTTTCTAGTTCAGGACTAGGCTTAATCTATGTCCGGGAAACAGATCCTACAATTTAGCAACAGCCCAGGATTGTTAAGAACCCTCTCTCAAGGTGACCACTACTATAACTTGTTTCATGTGTGTTTCTGGCAGCCATAGCAACCTACCTCAACAACAACAACAACAGAGAGGCTAAACCTGCCGGAGAAATCATCAGTAAGGCTTTTAAATATGTTTTATTTTGTCATTTTTATTTGAAACGGTGATAAATCCTACAGATAGACGAGACTGTCATCATTCCGTTATTCTCTGTCTGTGTTGACATGTATTAATATCTCCCAGCATTCTCTCCCTTCTTGTTTTGGCCTGATAATGGAATGGAATGTGATTTTGCAGAACCAAACAATGTCGAGTCTAATCTGGCTACAGTACAGTGTGTGATATAAATGCTTTCTCTTATCTCTGTATCTCTTGTGTGTGTGTGTGTGTGTGTGTGTGTGTGTGTGTGTGTGTGTGTGTGTGTGTGTGTGTGTGTGTGTGTGTGTGTGTGTAGACTGTGTGCAATGTCAAGTCTAACCATGGCTATCTCTGTGTGTCTCTGTCTCTGTGTAGACTGTGAGTGCAGTGCTGCGGGTACGGAGGGGAACTCCTGCCGTCCAGATCCACGTAGCCGCACCTGTATCTGCAAACCTGGCTTCACTGGGGACCGCTGTGACGGCTGTGCACCAGGGCACCACGGACTCAACTGCCAGAGTAAGTCAAGTCATATGTCTACTTGTCACGGCGGTCACAAATACCAGATAAGACAGATTCACCATCGAGAGCATCTTGACTGGCTGCGTCACCGCTTGGTATGGCAACTGCGTACAGCCCAGTACATCACTGGGGCCGAGCTCCCTGCCATCCAGGACCTCTATACCAGGCGGTGACAGATGAAGGCCCAAGAAATTGTCCAAGACTCCAGCCACCCAAGTCATAGACAGTGCTCTCTGCTACAACACGGCAAGCGGTACCAGTGCGCCAAGTCTGGAACCAACAGGACCCTGAACAGCCATAAGACGTCTAAATAAGGCTGCTAAATAGCCAATCAGATGGCTACCCAGACTACCTGAATTTAATTTAATATTTAATATGCCATTTAGCAGACGCTTTTATCCAAAGCGACTTACAGTCATGCGTGCATACATTTTTTTTCTGAACTGACCCTTTTTTGTACTAACTCTCTTGCATTGACTCAACACACACTAGACTCTACCGACACACTCACACATGCTTACACTGACAGCCCAACACACACACACACACCTCATACGCTGCTGCTACTGTCTATTATCTAGTCACTTTACCCCTACCTATATGTACAGTATATATCTACCTCAATTACCTCGTACCCCTGAACATCGACTCAGTACTGGTACTTCCTGTATATAACCATGTTATTACCTGGTATCCCTGAACATTGACTCAGTACTGGTACTCCCTGTATATAGCCATGTTATTTTCTACTCCCTATATACACTGAGTATACAAAACATTACGAACACCTGCTCTTTCCATGACATAGACTGACCAGGTGAATCCAGGTGAAAGCTATGATCCCTTATTGATGTCACCTGTTAAATCCACTTCAATCAGTGTAGATGAAGGGGAAGAGACAGGTTAAAGATGGATTTTTAAGCCTTGAGACAATTGAGATATGGATTGTGTATGTGTGCCATTTAGAGGGTGATTGGGCAAGATAAAAGATTTAAGTGCCTTTGAACGGGGTATGGTAGTAGGTGCCAGGCGCACCGGTTTGTGTCAAGAACTGAAACGCTGCTGGGTTTTTCACGCTCAGCAGTTTCCTGTGTGTATCAAGAATGGTCCACCACCCAAACGACCTCCAGCCAACTTTACACAACTGTGGGAAGCATTGTAGTCAACATGGGCCAGCATCCCTGTGGAATGCTTTCGACACCTTGTAGTCCATGCTCCGACGAACTGAGGCTGTTCTGAGGGCAAACGGGGGTGCAACTCAATATTAGGAAGGTGTTCTTAATGTTTTGTACACTCATTGTATAGCCATGTTATTTTTAGTTGTTATTTCAGCAGGGGATAATTTTTTTTATTAATTGTCATGTCACTCAACCTGCCTCAGATACAGTGAGGGAAAAAAGTATTTGATCCCCTGCTGATTTTGTACGTTTGCCCACTGACAAAGAAATTCTCAGTCTATAATTTTAATGGTAGTTTTATTTGAACAGTGAGAGACAGAATAACAACAAAAAAATCCAGAAAAACGCATGTCAAAAATGTTACAAATTGATTAGCATTTTAATGAGGGAAATAAGTATTTGACCCCCTCTCAATCAGAAAGATTTCTGGCTCCCAGGTGTCTTTTATACAGGTAACGAGCTGAGATTAGGAGCACACTCTTAAAGGGAGTGCTCCTAATCTCAGTTTGTTACCTATATAAAAGACACCTGTCCACAGAAGCAATCAATCAATCAGATTCCAAACTCTCCACCATGGCCAAGACCAAAGAGCTCTCCAACGATGTCAGGGACAATATTGTAGACCTACACAAGGCTGGAATGGGCTACAAGACCATCGCCAAGCAGCTTGGTGAGAAGGTGACAACAGTTGGTGCGATTATTCGCAAATGGAAGAAACACAAAAGAACTGTCAATCTCCCTCGGCCTAGGGCTCCATGCAAGATCTCACCCCGTGGAGTTGCAATGATCATGAGAACGGTTAGGAATTAGCCCAGAACTACACGGGAGGATCTTGTCAATGATCTCAAGGCAGCTGGGACCATAGTCAAGAAGAAAACAATTGGTAACACACTATGCCGTGAAGGACTGAAATCCTGCAGCGCCCGCAAGGTCCCCCTGCTCAAGAAAGCACATATACAGGCCCGTCTGAAGTTTGCCAATGAACATCTGAATGATTCAGAGAAGAACTGGGTGAAAGTGTTGTGGTCAGATGAGACCAAAATCAAGCTCTTTGGCATCAACTCAACTCGCCGTGTTTGGAGGAGGAGGAATGCTGCCTATGACCCCAAGAACACCATCCCCACCGTCAAACATGGAGGTGGAAACATTATGCTTTGGGGGTGTTTTTCTGCTAAGGGGACAGGACAACTTCACCGCATCAAAGGGACGATGGACGGGGCCATGTACCGTCAAATCTTGGGTGAGAACCTCCTTCCCTCAGCCAGGGCATTGAAAATGGGTCGTGGATGGGTATTCCAGCATGACAATGACCCAAAACACACGGCCAAGACAACAAAGGAGTGGCTCGAGAAGAAGCACATTAAGGTCCTGGAGTGGCCTAGCCAGTCTCCAGACCTTAATCCCATAGAAAATCTGTGGAGGGAGCTGAATGTTCGAGTTGCCAAACGTCAGCCTCGAAACCTTAATGACTTGGAGAAGATCTGCAAAGAGGAGTGGGACAAAATTCCTCCTGAGATGTGTGCAAACCTGGTGGCTAACTACAAGAAATGTCTGACCTGCCAACAAGGGTTTTGCCACCAAGTACTAAGTCATGTTTTGCAGAGGGGTCAAATACTTATTTCCCTCATTAAAATGCAAATCAATTTATAACATTTTTGACATGCGTTTTTCAGGATTTTTTTGTTGTTGTTCTGTCTCTCACTGTTCAAATAACCCTACCATTAAAATTAAAGACTGATCATGTCTTTGTCAGTGGGCAAATGTACAAAATCAGCAGGGGATCAAACACTTTTCCCCCTCACTGTAGCTCCTTTGTCCCACCCCCCATACACGCGGAGACCGGCTCAATCGGTGCCTCCAGTGATGCTATCTCTTTCATCATTACCCAACGCTTAGGTTTACCTCCACTGTACTCATATCCTTCCATATCCTTGTCTGTACATAATGCCCTGAATCTATTCTACAACGCCCGGAAATCTGCCCCTTTTATTCTCTGTACCCAACGCACTAGAAGACCAGTTCTTAAAGCCTTTAGCCGTATCCTTATTCTACTCCTACTCTGTTCCTCTGGTGATGTAGAGGTTAACCCAGGCCCTGTAGCCCCCAGTATCACTCCTACTCCCCAGGCGCTATCATTTGTTGACTTCTGTAAAAGCCTTCGTTTCTTGCATGTTAACATCAGAAGCCTCCTCCCTAAGTTTGAGTTATTCACTGCGTTAGCACACTCCGCCAACCCTGATGTTCTAGCAGTGTCTGAATCCTGGCTTAGGAAGGCCACCAAAAACTCTGAAATGTCCATCCCCAACTACAACATTTTCCGTCTAGATAGAACTGCCAAAGGGGGCGGAGTTGCAATCCACTGTAGAGATACATTTGACATTTTAGTCATTTAGCAGATGCTCTTATCCAGAGCGACTCACACTGGTCCCCCGTGGGAAACGAACCCACAACCCTGGCATTGCAAACGCCATGATCTACCAACTGAGCTACAGGGGACAGGATAGCCTGCAGAGCTCTATCATACTATCCAGGTCTGTGCCCAAACTGTTTGAGCTTCTACTTCTAAAAATCCACCTTTCCAGAAATAAGCCTATCACTGTTGCCGCTTGCTACAGACCACCCTCAGCCCCCAGCTGTGCCCTGGACACCATATGTGAATTGATTGCCCCCCATCTATCCTCAGAGTTCGTACTGCTTGGTGACCTAAACTGGGATATGCTTAACACCCCGGAAATCCTACAATCTAAACTAGATGCCCTCAATCTCACACAAATTATCAAGGAACCTACCAGGTACAACCCTAAATCCGTAAACATGGGCACCCTCATAGATATCATCCTGACTAATTTACCCTCTAAATACACCTCCGCTGTCTTCAACCAGGATCTCAGCGATCACTGCCTCATTGACTGCGTCCGTAATGGGTACGCGGTCAAACGACCACCCCTCATCACTGTCAAACGCTCCCTAAAACACTTCAGCGAGCAGGCCTTTCTAATTGACCTGGCCCGGGTATCCTGGATGGATATTGAACTCATTCCGTCAGTAGAGGATGCCTGGTTGTTCTTTAAAAGTGCTTTCCTCTCCATCTTAAATAAGCATGCCCCATTAAAAAAATTCAGAACACAGAACAGATTTAGCCCCTGGTTCTCCTCAGACTTGACTGCCCTTGACCAGCACAAAAACATCCTGTGGCGTACTGCATTAGCATCGAACAGCCCCCGCGATATGCAACTTTTCAGGGAAGTCAGGAACCAATATACACAATCAGTTAGGAAAGCAAAGGCTAGCTTTTTCAAACAGAAATTTGCATCCTGTAGCACTAACTCCAAAAAGTTTTGGGACACTGTAAAGTCCATGGAGAATAAGAGCACCTCCTCCCAGCTGCCCACTGCACTGAGGCTAGGAAACACTGTCACCACAGATAAAGCGACGATAATCGAGAATTTCAATAAGCATTTTGCTACGGCTGGCCATGCTCCCCCCCCCCGCTTCTCCTTCAACCAAATTCAGATAGCTGATGATCTGAAAGAGCTGCAAAATCTGGACCCCTACAAATCAGCTGGGCTAGACAATCTGGACCCTTTCTTTCTAAAAACAGCAGCCGAAATTGTAGCAACCCCTATTACTAGCCTGTTCAACCTCTCTTTCGTATCATCTGAGATCCCCAGAGATTAGAAAGCTGCCATGGTCATCCCCCTCTTCAAAGGGGGTGACACTCTAGATCCAAACTGTTACAGACCTATATCCATCCTGCCCTGCCTTTCGAAAGTATTTGAAAGCCAAGTTAACAAACAAATCACCGACCATTTCGAATCCCACCGTACCTTCTCCGCTAAGCAATCTGGTTTCCGAACTAGTCATGGGTGCACCTCAGCCACGCTCAAGGTCCTAAACGATATTATAACCGCGATCGATATAAGACAGTACTGTGCAGCCGTCTTCATCGACCTGGCCAAGGCTTTCGACTCTGTCAATCACTGCATTCTTATTGGCAGACTAAATAGCCTTGGTTTCTCATATGACTGCCTTGCCTGGTTCACCAACTACTTCTCAGATAGAGTTCAATGTGTCAAATTGGAGGGCCTGTTGTCTGGACCTCTGGCAGTCTCTATGGGGGTGCCACAGGGTTCAATTCTCGGACCGACTAAATTTTTTTTGTATATCAATGATGTCGCGCTTGCTGCTGGTGACTCTCAGATCCACCTCTACGCAGACGACACCATTTTGGATACATCTGGCCCTTCATTGGACACTGTGTTAACAAACCTCCAAACAAGCTTCAACGCCATACAACACTCCTTCCGTAGCCTCCAACTGCTCTTAAACGCTAGTAAATCTAAATGCATGCTCTTCAATCGAGCGCTGCTTGCACCTGCCCGCCCAACTAGAATCACTACTCTCGGCAGGTCTGACTTAGAATTTGTGGACAACTACAAATACCTAGGTGTCTGATTAGACCGTAAACTCTCCTTCCAGACTCACATTAAGCATCTCCAATCCAAAGTTAAATCTAGAATCGGCTTCCTATTTCGCAACAAAGCCTCCTTCACTCATGCTGCCAAACATGCCCTCGTAAAACTGACTATCCTACCGATCCTTGACTTCGGCGATGTCATTTACAAAATAGCCTCCAACACTCTACTCAGCAAATTGGATGTAGTCTATCACAGTGCCATCCGTTTTGTCACCAAAGCCCCATATACTACCCACCACTGTGACCTGTACGCTCTCGTTGGCTGGCCCTCACTACATATTTGTCGCCAAACCCACTGGCTCCAGGTCATCTATAAATCACTGCTAGGCAAATCCCCGCCTTATCTTAGCTCACTGGTCATCATAGCAACACCCACCCGTAGTCTGCGTTCCAGCAGGTATATCTCACTGGTCATCCCCAAAGCCAACACCTCCTTTGGCCGCCACTCCTTCCAGTTCTCTGCTGCCAATGACTGGAACGAACTGCAAACAATCTCTGAAGCTGGAGACTTTTATCTCCCTCACTAACTTTAAGCATCAGTTGTCAGAGCAGCTTACCGATCACTGCACCTGTACACAGCCCATCTGTAATTAGCCCACCCAACTACCTCATCCCCATATTGTTATTTATTTTGCTAATTTGCACCCCAGTATCTCTATTTGCACATCATCTTCTGCACATCTATCACTCCAGTGTTAATACTAAATTGTAATTATTTTGCACTATGGCCTATTTATTGCCTAACCTCCATAACTTACTACATTAGCACACACTGTATATATATTTTCTGTTGTATTTTTTACTTTATGTTTTGTTTTACCCCATATGTAACTCTGTGTTGTTGTTTTTATCGCACTGCTTTGCTTTATCTTGGCCAGGTCGCAGTTGTAAATGAGAACTTGTTCTCAACTGGCTTACATGGTTAAATAATGGTGAAATAAAAAATACAACTATTCAGTTAGGGTTATTTTACAGTTTGTTCTGGGTAGTTAGGGTGTTTTACTGTTTGTTCTGGGTAGTTAGGGTGTTTTACAGTTTGTTCTGGGTAGTTAGGGTGTTTTACAGTCTGTTCTGGGTAGTTAGGGTGTTTTACAGTCTGTTCTGGGTAGTTAGGGTGTTTTACAGTCTGTTCTGGGTAGTTAGGGTGTTTTACAGTCTGTTCTGGGTAGTTAGGGTGTTTTACAGTTTGTTCTGGGTAGTTATGGTGTTTTACAGTTTGTTCTGGGTAGTTAGGGTTGTTTTACAGTTTGTTCTGGGTAGTTAGGGTGTTTTACAGTTTGTTCTGGGTAGTTAGGGTGTTTTACAGTTTGTTCTGGGTAGTTAGGGTGTTTTACAGTTTGTTCTGGGTAGTTAGGGTGTTTTACAGTCTGTTCTGGGTAGATAGGGTGTTTTACAGTTTGTTCTGGGTAGTTAGGACTGTTTTACAGTGTGTTCTGGGTAGTTAGGGTGTTTTACAGTCTGTTCTGGGTAGTTAGGGTGTTTTACAGTCTGTTCTGGGTAGTTAGGGTGTTTTACAGTCTGTTCTGGGTAGTTAGGGTTGTTTTACAGTCTGTTCTGGGTAGTTAGGGTGTTTTACAGTCTGTTCTGGGTAGTTAGGGTGTTTTACAGTCTGTTCTGGGTAGTTATGGTGTTTTACAGTTTGTTCTGGGTAGTTATGGTGTTTTACAGTCTGTTCTGGGTAGTTAGGGTGTTTTACAGTTTGTTCTGGGTAGTTATGGTGTTTTACAGTTTGTTCTGGGTAGTTAGGGTTGTTTTACAGTTTGTTCTGGGTAGTTAGTTTTTTTTAAAACTCAAATATACACTCCAACAAATTCCTTTCTTCCATAAACTAACAGGCACAAGATACAAAGACAGCCACAATACACCCAGTTTAACACACACACAAACCCACACTCACACACTCACACACACACACACACACACACACACACACACACACACACACACACACACACACACACACACACACACACACCACACACACACAACCCCCACCCCTCACACACTCACACAACCCCCACACTCACACACTCACACACACACACACACACACACACACACACACACACACACACACACACACACACACACACACACACACACACACACACACACACACACACACACACACACACACACACACACACACTCACACACACACAACCCCCACCCCTCACACACACACACACACACACAGATTTCCCCCACTCCCATACGCACACACAAACACATGTTAATTGTGTGTAATCCCTATGTTTGTGTAATCCCAGTGTGTGTGTCCTTTCCCAGCCTGTCAGTGCCTTGGCCCGGGGTGCCAGGACGGTAGGTGTGACACTCTGACGGGGCAGTGTCAGTGTCGCCAAGGCTTTCAGGGTTATTCATGTGACCAGTGTACCCCAGGCTACTTCAATTACCCCCTCTGCCAACGTGAGTATATATACTGTATACACACACACACACACTCACACACACACACACACACACACACACACACACACACACACACACACACACATATCACTACCCCCTCTGCCAACGTGAGTATATATACTGTATACACACACACACTCACACACACACACACACACACACACACACACACACACACACATATCACTACCCCCTCTGCCAACGTGAGTATCAGCCAACACATTGTTACCACTGTGCCAACGTCATTGTCTGTCTGCCAAACACTGGCTACAAAAACACTGTCTGAAAGCTGCCCCAGGACCGTGGACGTTACAGCTCCATAATAATGTCTGTCTGTTTATGAAAGGAGTTACTTAGGGACGTTCTAAAGTTGCTGCTATTTTTACGTAGAAACTCATTTTTGGAAATGTTGAATTGCAAGTCCTGAACTACTCCGTTCCTCCATTTTTTTTCTCTCTCTCTCTCTCTCTCTCTCTCTCTCTCTCTCTCTCTCTCTCTCTCTCTCTCTCTCTCTCTCTCTCTCTCTCTCTCTGTCTCTCTCTCTCTCTCTCTCTCTCTCTCTCTCTCTCTCTCTCTCTCTCTCTCTCTCTCTCTCTCTCTCTCTCCCTCTCCCCCCTCTCCCTCTCCCCCTCCTCCCTCCCCTTCTCCCCTTTTCTCCCTCTCCTCCTCCTCCCTCCTCCCTCTCCCCCTCCCCCTCCCCTCTCTCCCTCCCCTCTCTCCTTCTCCCTCCCCCCTCTCTTCCGCCATCAGTGTGTGGCTGTAGCAGTGTGGGTTCTCTCCCAGAGGGTTGTGATGTGTCTGGACGGTGTGTGTGTCGTCCAGAGTTCCAGGGGCCGCGCTGTGAGCAGTGTAGATCAGGCTTCCACTCCTACCCCAACTGCCAAGGTACTGACCACTGACCGGACCACACACACCCCGCTCATAAACTACACACACCACCACTACACACACCACGACTACACACACCACGCTCATAAACTACACACACCACAGCTACACACACCACGACTACACACACCACGCTCATAAACTACACACACCACAACTACACACACCACGACTACACACACCACGCTCATAAACTACACACACCACAGCTACACACACCACAACTACACACACCACGACTACACACACCACGCTCATAAACTACACACACCACAGCTACACACACCACGACTACACACACCACGCTCATAAACTACACACACCACAGCTACACACACCACGACTACACACACCACGCTCATAAACTACACACACCACAGCTACACACACCACGACTACACACACCACGCTCATAAACTACACACACCACAGCTACACACACCACGACTACACACACCACGACTACACACACCACGACTACACACACCACGCTCATAAACTACACACACCACAGCTACACACACCACGACTACACACACCACGACTACACACACCACGACTACACACACCACGACTACACACACCGCGCTCATAAAATACACACACCACGACTACACACACCACGCTCATAAACTACACACACCACAACTACACACACCACGACTACACACACCACGCTCATAAACTACACACACCACGACTACACACACCACAACTACACACACCACGACTACACACACCACGCTCATAAACTACACACACCACAACTACACACACCACGACTACACACACCATGCTCATAAACTACACACACCACGACTACACACACCACGCTCATAAACTACACACACCACAGCTACACACACCACGACTACACACACCACGACTACACACACCCCAACTACACACACCACGCTCATAAACTACACACACCACAGCTACACACACCACGACTACACACACCACGACTACACACACCACGACTACACACACCACGCTCATAAACTACACACACCACAACTACACACACCACGACTACACACACCACGCTCATAAACTACACACACCACAACTACACACACCACGACTACACACACCACGCTCATAAACTACACACACCACGACTACACACACCCCAACTACACACACCACGCTCATAAACTACACACACCACAGCTACACACACCACGACTACACACACCATGACTACACACACCACGACTACACACACCACGACTACACACACCACGCTCATAAACTACACACACCACGACTACACACACCACGCTCATAAACTACACACACCACAACTACACACACCACGACTACACACACCACGCTCATAAACTACACACACCACAGCTACACACACCACGACTACACACACCACGACTACACACACCACGACTACACACACCACGCTCATAAACTACACACACCACGACTACACACACCACGACTACACACACCACAGCTACACACACCACGACTACACACACCACGACTACACACACCACGCTCATAAACTACACACACCACAACTACACACACCACGACTACACACACCACGCTCATAAACTACACACACCACAACTACACACACCACGACTACACACACCACGCTCATAAAATACACACACCACAGCTACACACACCACGACTACACACACCACGCTCATAAACTACACACACCACAACTACACACACCACGACTACACACACCACGCTCATAAACTACACACACCACAACTACACACACCACGACTACACACACCACGCTCATAAAATACACACACCACAGCTACACACACCACGACTACACACACCACGCTCATAAAATACACACACCCCAACTACACACACACCAGACATCTCAACTACACACACCAGACACCACAATAAAACACACCTCAACTACACACACCAGACACCACAATAAAACACCACTTCAACTACACTACCAGACACCACAAAAAAAACACACCACACATTAGACGTTTTGTGGAGGTATCCGAACTCTCTACCCAAACAGTTTGGTGATGTTTGAGACTACATTGCAGTCGGAGACAAATCATCCTATGTATTAAATACTGTAACTTCATCCTAAATAACTCCAAATTATTTGTAGATTTGCTCAATTTATGCTTTCATGATCTCATGATGTTGTAACTTCCTGTTTACCCAGTGTGCACCTGTGATCCTCGGACCTCCCTGGACTCTAGCTGTAGTGTGTCAGGTCACTGCCACTGCAGACCCAACTACAGCGGCGCCGCCTGTGACCAGTGTGCTCCCGGTTTCTTTGGCTTCCCCAGCTGCACACGTAAGTTGTCCGAGTTCAGACGACATCTCAAAGCCTGATTGGTTGTTGTTAAGATCAGATATGATTCAATATCTAAAACTCAGTACACTTACTTCTGAATATGTTAATAATGCAGTTTTCTGGCAATAGATGAACATCGATTTTTTGCATTATGTGTTTGTGTGCATCTGTCACGTGTTGTTATGTATTTATTATGCCATCTAATGCCACACCTGTAAATTATATTCTGAATGTAGCTAAATGCTAACTGGCTAACTCCCTCCTCTTTCTCCCCAGCTAATGTGCTAATGTTTTCTCATGCCTCCTCCCTCAGCTTGTCAGTGCTCAGCCGAGGGCTCTCGTTTCAGTAGCTGTGACCAGGTGAGTGGTCAGTGTACCTGTCTACCCAACGTCGTGGGACAGAGGTGTGACACCTGCAGCTCTGGAGCCTACGGATTTCCTCTGTGCCAAGGTAAGACTAGAGTCGATCTTGATCTTGGAACTTGATCTCAATCTCAATCTTTCAAGTTTCAAGATTTCAACTTTATCGTCCCAGAGAGAGATCATACATTGAAGAGATAAACCACAACCTATATCCATCTAATATGGTTTGATTGAATCAACTGAACTATGCGTTTCTCCCTCTCCTGAACAGCTGGTACTTGCAACCCAGCCGGCTCTGTGCAGAACGAGGTCCTGCCGACTCTTGTAAGTAGCCTACATCTACGGTTCGGGTTCCAACAAAACATGTTTTAACAAAAAAATGTTACATATATTCTGTACTATATTCATCGTTTAGTTATTGATCCCCTCTACCCATCTTTGACCAGGGTTCCTGTGAGTGTCATCCCCGTGTGGAGGGCGTGGCCTGTGACAGGTGTAAACCTCTGTTCTGGAACCTGTCACATGACTCCGTCTACAGGTGTTCCAGTAAGACGCAGCCTTCCTGTTTTATCAGAAGGAGACATTGTGCTTGTTATTGTGAATGATTTATGTAGTAGACTTTGGGTTGACCTGTTTTTAAAATGTGAGGAAAAAAATTCAGTTTGGGTACCAATATATTTGTGCTAAAGATTCTACTACTTCATATAGTAGCCCTGTGGTGAGCTCAGTGACAAAAATTCATTGTATTTTCCGTGTGTTCCTCCTTCTCCCAGACTGTGAATGCAACGTTGAAGGGACTGTGGGTGGCGTGGCGGAGTGTGCTCAGGTGAGAAAGGTTTTTTTTTCTCAACGATTCCACTGTTTAGTTGACATAAAGTATCTAGTAATACTGGCTAGCTAGGGTAGAGTTCTCTCAAAGACTCACTGTATGGAATGGACATATATCTCATTTAGATTATTACTATTTTAAATTCAACGGTCATTTTTTAAAAGCAATGTTTTTTCTCTGGCTCCTACAGAGCAATGGCCAATGTCACTGTAAACCCAACGTGTGCAGTGGCACCTGCTCTGTGTGTAAAGATGGATACTTCAACCTGCAGAGTGGCAGCTTCTTCGGCTGTCAAGGTAACCCTTCGACTACTGTTACAACCACCAAGTGAATTTTACTCTGCCCAGAGTACCACCTCGTGTTACCAGTAGGCCTATGGTCTGCTGAGTCTTCTCAAGTACCCGCTTGTGGATAGACCAAGTACTCCAGCAGTCCTAGTACCCCTGGTTGAGAACCACTGGTCTAAGGGAACCAGCAGGAATCAAACCTGGGTTTCCCGCTCGCCAACCCAACATCTTAACCATTAGATCAAGAGGACATCCTCATGGTCCGAGGGCAACAGTTGGGCTTTATTGTCTCAAGCAGAGCTACCTCTTCACGAGAGTGGGATTCCCAAAAATCTCCTCTGCTACAATAACGCCAGTCTGTTGTACTATAAATTAAGTAATAGGATGTGCAGATTGTGTACAGCAGTATACCAAGTCCTCTATGTTGCAGGTTGTCGGTGTGACATTGGGGGATCAGTGGGTCAGTCGTGTGGGGAGAAGACCGGGAGATGTCGCTGCAGACCAAAAGTGGAGGGACCCAAGTGTAACATGTGAGTGAAAAATGGTGTAAAAAACATTCACTTTGCGTCGACACAACCAATAGAAAAAGAAGAAGATTCCATTGTAATTCCCCTGATCACTTTTTTTTTAACCCAACCCCCGAGAAACACACAATATCCAACAGGAGGCCTTCTTTTTAAACTCAAAAAATCTTATTTTAAAGACCGATTTATTTAAAACCAGTATTTTCCGTCTCCTATCCTAGGCCTTATCCGGACCACTACTTTCCAGACCTGCACCACCTGAAGTTTGAGATAGAGGACGGCACCATGCTGGACGGGCGGCCGGTGCGTTTTGGGTATAACCCCCTGGAGTTTGAAGGGTTCAGCTGGAGAGGTTACGCTCAGATGTCCTCCATTCAGGTAAGTCCTCTATGCCATATCTATGGTAATACATTGTACGTATAGCCTATACATATATCTCTGCGGCTCTGTCCGCCCCCTCTACTGCCTTAGGCCTCACACTGGGCCAGCAGCCATTGTATGTTTACAAATGACGTGTCGTTTTATTGTCAGTAGTAGTAACTGAATTCATAAAGGAAGGAGTTGCTGAGGTCCTCTGTGTTCTCTGTTATATTGATGACTAATGAAATGGCTTTTATTACAACATGTATTGTTACTGTGGCCAACTCAACCTAGTCATTCTACCCCCTGCATGTGCAATCGTAACTTATTCTCCTGAATAAGTACGAGGTCCAATAGGTCAATGTTTTATCTATTTTTTATCCCTGTATAGCTTTCGTAACTTAGTAGACAGCTTGCTTTATGCTCGAGTGATTGATGACTGAAGCTAGCGTGTTTGCATTGGGGGGGCTGCCTGTGTGTTTTGTTGAGTGGGTGGGGAGATGTGCTGGGCATAGAGATGGATAGAGGGCACAAAGCCTGTTTTAACATGGGCAGCGCCATTGAAGGCTTTCACCATTCGTGGTAAACTGGGTGGGACTTCCTATGGGTTAAGTAGGGATCACATAATTCCATCCAGGTCAGCAGGAGGGATCAGGCAATGAATTATACTCCTTAGAAAACATCCCAGAGCCTCCCTAGTGGCGCAGCGGTCTAAGGCACTGCATCGCAGTGCTTGAGGCGTCACTACAGACCCGAGTTCGATCCCAGGCTATGTCACAACCGGCCGTGACCGGGAGTCCCATATGGCGGCGCACAATTGGCCCAGCGTCGTCCGGGTTAGGGGAGGGTTTGGCCGGGGGTGGCTTTACTTGGCTCATCGCACTCTAACAACTCCTTGTGGCGGGCCGGGTGCCCGCAGGCTGACTTCGGTCGTCAGTTGAACGGTGCTTCCTCTGACACATTGGTGCGGCTGGCTTCCGGGTTAAGCGGGCGGGAGTTAAGAAGCGCGGTTAGGCGGGTCATGTTTCGGAGGACGCATGACTTGACCTTCGCCTCTCCTGAGCCCGTTGGGGAGTTGCAGCGATGAGACAAGATCGAAATTGGGGAGAAAAAGGCGGTAAAATACACAAAACAATACAGAAAATAAAACATCCCAGCACCGCTGGTGGCAGTCAGAAAGAAGCAACAAAAAATAGACTACTTTAAAATAGAGAACCCTCAATGGTTGCTGCCCATGCTGTCACAGAAGGTATCAATGGCAAAGATACAGTGAGGGAAAAAAGTATTTGATCCCTTGCTGATTTGGTACGTTTACCCACTGACAAAGACATGATCAGCCTATAATTTTAATGGTAGGTTTATTTGAACAGTGAGAGACAGAATAACAACAAAAAAATCCAAAAAAACGCATGTCAAAAATGTTATCAATTGTTTTACATTTTAATGAGGGAAATAAGTATTTGACCCCTCTGCAAAACATGACTTAGTACTTGGTGGCAAAACCCTTGTTGGCAATCACAGAGGTCAGACGTTTCTTGTAGTTGGCCACCAGGTTTGCACACATCTCAGGAGGGATTTTGTTCCACTCCTCTTTGCAGATCTTCTCCAAGTCCTGGAGTGGCTAGGCCACTCCAGGACCCTAATGTGCTTCTTCTTGAGTCACTCCTTTGTTGCCTTGGCCGTGTGTTTTGGGTCATTGTTAGCTGGAATACCCTCCATGACCCATTTTCAATGCCCTGGCTGAGGGAAGGAGGTTCTCCCCCAAGATTTGACGGTACATGGCCCCATCCATCGGCCCTTTAATGCGGTGAAGTTGTCCTGTCCCCTTAGCAGAAAAACACCCCCAGAGCATAATGTTTCCACCTCCATGTTTGATGGTGGGGATGGTGATCTTGGGGTCATAGGCAGCATTCCTCCTCCTCCAAAGACGGTGAGTTGAGTTGATGCCAAAGAGCTCGATTTTGGTCTCATCTGACCACAACACTTTCACCCAGTTCTCCTCTGAATCATTCAGATGTTCATTGGCAAACTTCAGACGGCCCTGTATATGTGCTTTCTTGAGCAGGGGGACCTTGCGGGCGCTGCAGGATTTCAGTCCTTCACGGCGTAGTGTGTTACCAATTGTTTTCTTGGTGACTATGGTCCCAGCTGCCTTGAGATCATTGACAAGATCCTCCCGTGTAGTTCTGAGCTGATTCCTCACCGTTCTCATGATCATTGCAACTCCACGAGGTGAGATCTTGCATGGAGCCCCAGGCCGAGGGAGATTGACAGTTCTTTTGTGTTTCTTCCATTTGCGAATAATCGCACCAACTGTTGTCACCTTCTCACCAAGCTGCTTGGTCTTGTAGCCCATTCCAGCCTTGTGTAGGTCTACAATCTTGTCCCTGACATCCTTGGAGAGCTCTTTGGTCTTGGCCATGGTGGAGAGTTTGGAATCTGATTGATTGATTGCTTCTGTGGACAGGTGTCTTTTATACAGGTAACAAGCTGAGATTAGGAGCACTCCCTTTAAGAGTGTGCTCCTAATCTCAGCTCGTTACCTGTATAAAAGACACCTGGGAGCCAGAAATCTTTCTGATTTAGAGGGGGTCAAATACTTATTTCCCTCATTAAAATGCAAATCAATTTATAACATTTTTGACATGCGTTTTTCTGGATTTATTTGTTGTTATTCTGTCTCTCACTGTTCAAATAAACCTAGCATTAAAATTATAGACTGATCATTTCTTTGTCAGTGGGCAAACGTACAAAATCAGCAGGGGATCAAATACTTTTTCCCCTCACTGTACAGAGCATTATGGGTACTGTAGTCCCTCTTTTCATCTTACTGTGCTTTACTGGTTGGCTTAGGCTGCAGTGGTGGTGGTGGTGTGGTATTAAGGACTGGCTTCCCTGCTCTGTCCTTTTTCTCTCCCCTCCTCCCTCCTCCCTACCCTCTCCCCTCCTCCCTCCTCCCTACCCTCTCCCCTCCTCCCTCCTCCCTACCCTCTCCCCTCCTCCCTCCTCCCTTCCCTCTCCCCTCTCCCCTCCTCCCTCCTCCCTACCCTCTCCCCTCCTCCCTCCTCCCTACCCTCTCCCCTCCTCCCTCCTCCCTACCCTCTCCCCTCCTCCCTCCTCCCTACCCTCTCCCCTCCTCCCTACCCTCTCCCCCTCCTCCCTCCTCCCTACCCTCTCCCCTCCTCCCTCCTCCCTACCCTCTCCCCTCCTCCCTACCCTCTCCCCTCCTCCCTCCTCCCTACCCTCTCCCCTCCTCCCTCCTCCCTACCCTCTCCTCCTCCCTCCTCCCTACCCTCTCCCCTCCTCCCTCCTCCCTACCCTCTCCCCTCTCCCCTCCTCCCTCCTCCCTACCCTCTCCCCTCCTCTCCATCCCTTTTCCTCCTCCCTGCCCCCCCACCCCTACGTGCCATATCCCCCCAGTCCAAGGTGGTGGTTCAAGTCTCGGTCAGCTCTCCGGACCTGTTTCAAATAGTATTGCGCTACGTGAACCGTGGTAGCCTGGACATGAGGGGCAGGGTGTCCATCCTTGAAGACGGAAAGAACTTAATGTGTGGCAACTGTAAGTGTACGACTCTGTGCTATCCTACCCTATAAAGGGAAAAGGCCATTTGGGACGCAGCCTCTCCTCTCTTCCTCCCCCAGCCTCTCCTCTCTTCCTCTTCCTCCCCTCCTTCCCTCAGAGAGGCTGGATGTGGGTGTGGCCTCTCCTAGAGGCAGCTGGTGATTGGCTGGTATTGGCATGTAGAGGCAGGGTTTAGAGCTGGCTGTGGGTGAACTTCCTGTCGCGGGTCAAGGGTTTCTGAGTAACTGAAAACCCTGACCTCTGACCCCTCAACCTCCCAACCCCCATAGTCCTCTAACCTTCTATCCTATCACAGGGTTTTTAACTCAGACCTTATCATTTGCTATACCCCTTCCCCCTCCTCCTCCTCTTCTTCTTCCTCCCCCTTGTCTTCCTCCTCCTCCTCTTCCTCCTCCTTCTCCTCCTCCTTGTCCTTGTCCGCCTTCTTCTCCCCCTCTTTCTCTTCCTCCGAATCTTCCTCTCCCTCCTCCTCCTCTTCCCCCTCCTCCTCCTCTTCCTCCTCCTCCTCCTCCTCTTCTCCACCTCCTCTCCTCTTCTACATCCTCTATCTCCACCTCTTCCTCCTCCTCTTCTTCCTCTTCTTCGTCCCTCAGAGCACAGTCAAACTGTCGGTGCACGTGAGTGAGGCGGATGTCTACCTCACGAGGTTCATCCTCAGATATGTAAACACTGGGGCTGCTGTCTCCAACGGTAAAATTACAGCCTATCAGAACAGCCGAAGAGGTATGTGTCACAGACCACCTGACCAGAAATGACCAGACCTGACTACAGTATCTGACTCATTGTTTGTAGAGATGATTGCACTCTTTGTATTGTAAGCTCTTTGAAACTACTTACTGAGTGTGGACCTACAGTCCTGTATGTATTGAGTGTGGACCTACAGTCCTGTATGTATTGAGTGTGGACCTACAGTCCTGTATGTATCGAGTGTGGACCTACAGTCCTGTATGTATCGAGTGTGGACCTACAGTCCTGTATGTATCGAGTGTGGACCTACAGTCCTGTATGTATCGAGTGTGGACCTACAGTCCTGTATGTATCGAGTGTGGACCTACAGTCCTGTATGTATTGAGTGTACTTCATGTTCTCTTGATAAGTGAAGTCTACAGATTGTCCTATTCTCTAATAAACCCCTCCACATAAGGAGTTCCCTCAGAGGAAAATTCAATTTAATTTAATTAATCTCTGCGTCTCGACCTCACTCAACCTCTCTCTCTCTATCTCTCTCTCTCTCTCTCTCTCTCTCTCTCTCTCTCTCTCTCTCTCTCTCTCTCTCTCTCTCTCTCTCTCTCTCTCTCTCTCTCTCTCTCTCTCTCTCTCTCTCTCTCTCTCTCTCTCTCTCTCTCTCTCTCTCTCTCTCTCTCTCTCTCTCTCTCTCTCTCTTTCTCTCTCTCTCTCTCTCTCTCTCTTTCTTGCTCTCTCTCCCTCTCTCCTTCTCCTCTCTCCCAGGCTCAGAACAGTCCAAACAGATCGTGTTTGCCCCCAGCTCAGAACCTACCTTCGTCAACGTGCCCCAGAATAACTTTGTGGAGCCGTTTGTTCTGAACCCTGGTACCTGGACCGTGGTCATTGAGGCAGAGGGCATACTGCTGGTGAGAACCTTGTGTATGTTAGATACAGTATACGCTGTAGCCGGCAGAACCTGAGTCCATTTGTTATAATGTTTGAACCGTTTCCATGAGAGACAGAAGTTTTTTTTTTTCTTCCTGTGTCTCCATGATGGTCAATTTGACATGCCATAATGATGTATGGGATTTAAAATGGAAGAAAAGGTGTGTGCCCCGATGTGGATTGGAGTCTGTGTTGTAATCTGTAACATCCGACCTCGTTAACATCCACCTGACCTCCAGGACTACCTGGTGCTCCTGCCCAGTGCCTTCTATGAGGCTCCCGTCCTGCAGATCAGAGTGACTGAGCCATGCACCTACAGCCCTGCACCAGATGCCAGCCACAAGTAAGTGATTGCATTGACACGGCTTCCCTCTGTAGGAAGAAATATGAGGGGCATACTTTTCCCCAGTTGAGGCACTCTTGAATGAAACAAAGATAATTCTTGATTAAATATTGCTGTTAGATACGCCGTGTAATTGCATCTTGTGATATTATTACTAATCTGTCTCTCTCTGTGTCTCTCCCTGATAGCTGTCTGCTCTACAAGTACCTGTCTCTCTCTGTGTCTCTCCCTGATAGCTGTCTGCTCTACAAGTACCTGTCTCTCTCTGTGTCTCTCCCTGATAGCTGTCTGCTCTACAAGTACCTGTCTCGCTCTGTGTCTCTCCCTGATAGCTGTCTGCTCTACAAGTACCTGTCTCTCTCTGTGTCTCTCCCTGATAGCTGTCTGCTCTACAAGTACCTGTCTCTGGATGGCTTCCCCTCCATCTCTGGTAACGATGCCAGCTGCAGGTTCGACAACCACCTGCCCCAACCCTGCCACCAGGAGAGGATCACCCCTCGCCACCCCGACATGGCCATCTGCAGCGGCAGCGATGTGAGTATAAAGGGAGAGGTGTGTGTGTGTGAGCCTGGTTGTAAGTGTGAGTGTGTGTTTGATGGTGTGCATAAAGTGAAATGACTGAACACTGTAATATGTTGTCTCCTCTCCCAGCTGAATGTCCAGATGCGTAGCCGGGTGCCGCGTCCAGGGGACTATGTTCTGGTGGTAGAATACGCTAGTGAGGACGAAGCACCACAGACCCTCTCTGTGTCCGTCAACGCACCTGGCGGAAGGACACACCAGCACCATGTCACACTGCTGCCCTGCAAATACAGGTGTGTGAAGGCCTGTGTGTGTGTGTGTGTGTGTGTGTGTATGTGTGTACAGAAGGTCTGTGTGTGTGTGTGTGTGTGTGTGTGTGTGTGTGTGTGTGTGTGTGTGTGTGTGTGTATGTGTGTACAGAAGGTCTGTGTGTGTGTGTGTGTGTGTGTGTGTGTGTGTGTGTGTGTGTGTGTGTGTGTGTATGTGTGTACAGAAGGTCTGTGTGTGTGTGTGTGTGTGTGTGTGTGTGTTACAGAAGGTCTGTGTGTGTGTGTGTGTGTGTGTGTGTGTGTGTGTGTGTTTGTGTTTGTGTGTGTTTGCAGAGGCCCTATGTGTCATTTTGTGTACAGACTAGCTGTTGCTATCAAAAAAGAAAACTGTCTGCCATTGATGTTTCATGAATGGATGTTATCTGTTCTCAATGTGTAGCTTGACTGATCATTCATATGTCTCTCTCTCTCTCTCTCTCTCTCTCTCTCTCTCTCGTCTGTGTGTAGTTGCCTGTGTCGGGTGGTGACCATTGATGAGATGAACCGTGTGGCTGTCTTCACCCTGTCCACTGATGCTGAGGTCCAACTGATAGCAGACAGAGCCAGCTTCTTCCTGGTAAGAGGTTTAGCAACATGTTCAAAATACTGTAGCTTTATCAACATGATACAGTCAAACACAGAGCAGAAGATAATACTTGGGTTGGCTTTTAAATCATCTCTCCTTTCTCCTGAAGTGTGCATTTGTTCACTTACCTTCACGGATTTGAAAATAAATCAAATGTGGAAAATCCCTCTAGCCTACACCAAACCAATGCTTTTAACTTTGTGAGGAATGGTGAATGAGTGCATATAGTGAATGAGTGCACATAGTGAATGAGTGCACATAGTGAATGAGTGCACATAGTGAATGAGAGATGATTGGGACACACCCATTTGATTTTCAGATCATGATTGACAGTGGATCTTAATGGGACCAGGGGTTGGAACCGCAATTATTTTCCAATCGTTTCATTCTGAACAGAACCACAATTTATTTATTTTTTTCTGTTCCACTGTTCCGACCAGCATAATAAAGTTCTGAATCAGTTCGAATACATTTAGCTCATTAAATAACTCCACCCAATCACTGCGGATAGAGCAGCTTGTTGTTTACATGTTTGATGGACAGACAAGTGTAGGCCGTGAGATGTGACAGAAATTCTGCGGGTGGGATATGAAGATGGCTTGGCTTGAAGTGCCGGGCATCGTTTTATGACATGGCATTATAATGTGTTCAGGGTATTAGTAGGCCTATCATTACTTCACTGAATTACATTCATTATATACTAGCTAGATACCTGCGGAGGAGCGGCTAACATGGAGGAACTTTGAACGTCCGAGAGTTGGCTCAACACCGAGGCTAGCTCAATGCCCTGGACCAGAGCTAGCTAACGAGCTCGTGCGTGCAGCAACACCAGAATTCAAAACACATCTTACCTTTTTGTAGTTAATAAAATCCAATGTGAAACGTGATAACTTTAGTATCCTTAACTAGCCCAGAAAACTAGCTGGCAGGCAGACACTGGAATAGACTGAAAGAAAAGCTCGGAACGTAAAATAACATTATTAACTGGTTCTCATGCTTTTAAAATAACGGTTATAATCTGGAATACTACAGATCACTTTCGTTCCCTGTTCTGTTTCCGTTCCTTGAAAAAATGTATTTTCCGGTTTTCTGTTCTGTTCCTTGGACCGGTTCCAAGCCCTGATTGGTAGAGGCACCAGACAAGGCTGTCCCCTCTCACCCTTTGTTGATCTTTCCTCCAGCACAAAGTGTACCTGGTGCCCCGGGAGCAGTTTACCATGGAGTACCTGGAGCCTAAGGTCCACTGTATCAGCACACATGGAGTCTTCTCACCTGACAGGTAACCATCACACAGACCCTTCTCACCTGACAGGTGACCTTCACACAGACCCTTCTCACCTGACAGGTAACCATCACACAGACCCTTCTCACCTGACAGGTAACCATCACACAGACCCTTCTCACCTGACAGGTAACCATCACACAGACCCTTCTCACCTGACAGGTAACCATCACACAGACCCTTCTCACCTGACAGGTAACCATCACACAGACCCTTCTCACCTGACAGGTAACCATCACACAGACCCTTCTCACCTGACAGGTAACCATCACACAGACCCTTCTCACCTGACAGGTAACCATCACACAGACCCTTCTCACCTGACAGGTAACCATCACACAGACCCTTCTCACCTGACAGGTAACCATCACACACAGACCCTTCTCACCTGACAGGTAACCATCACACAGACCCTTCTCACCTGACAGGTGACCATCACACAGACCCTTCTCACCTGACAGGTAACCATCACACAGACCCTTCTCACCTGACAGGTAACCATCACACAGACCCTTCTCACCTGACAGGTAACCATCACACAGACCCTTCTCACCTGACAGGTAACCATCACACAGACCCTTCTCACCTGACAGGTAACCATCACACACAGACCCTTCTCACCTGACAGGTAACCATCACACAGACCCTTCTCACCTGACAGGTAACCATCACACAGACCCTTCTCACCTGACAGGTAACCATCACACAGACCCTTCTCACCTGACAGGTAACCATCACACAGACCCTTCTCACCTGACAGGTAACCATCACACACAGACCCTTCTCACCTGACAGGTAACCAGACAGAATTGATTCCCACTCAGGCTCTGAAGAAGTCATATGTTGTAGAGTCAGACCCAAGTCACCAGACCCAAGTCACCAGACCCAAGTCACCAGACCCAAGTCACCAGACCCAAGTCACCAGACCCAAGTCACCAGACCCAAGTCACCAGACCCAAGTCACCAGTCTGTATTTTTGTGACTAAAGCGCGACTCCAATCCTGAGCTCCTGACTCAAGTCCCCAGCTGCTACACACTAACTCATTACACTAGCTCATTACAGTAACTCATTACAGTAACTCATTACACTAGCTCATTACAGTAACTCATTACAGTAACTCATTACACTAGCTCATTACAGTAACTCATTACAGTAACTCATTACACTAACTCATTACACTAACTCATTACAGTAACTCATTACACTAACTCATTACACTAACTCATTACACTAACTCATTACAGTAACTCATTACAGTAACTCATTACACTAACTCATTACAGTAACTCATTACACTAACTCATTACAGTAACTCATTACACTAACTCATTACACTAACTCATTACACTAACTCATTACACTAACGCATTACAGTAACTCATTACACTAACTCATTACACTAACTCTTTTCCTCTCCCCTCCTCCCCTCTCCCTCCCCTCTCCCTCCTCTTCCTCTCCCATCCCAGTTCGTCCTGTATCCCGTCGAGGTTCCAGACCCCCTCTGATTCACTGGTGTTGAAGGAAGGTCAAGGTTCATCGGTCCAGGAGCCTGTCCTGGCCTCCCCTGCTGACCCCCCTCTGGGTCCGGCCGACACCCCTCACTGGGCCAGCGTAGACAATCCTCCCACCGCAGCGGATAACGTGGACCATGTCCGCCTTGATACCGCTCAGGTAACTCTTCAAATATATTTTATTTAATATCATCATTTTATTCAGGTACCTGGTCTAGGACATTTTATTTTGTCTTTATTTTACCAGGAGATCTATTAAGGTTGAGAACCTCACATTGGATGTTATTGAGGTATTCGTTCACAGTCACACAATGGAACCAATTCACTAATAGTTTTCTACCGAATGATTCCAATATCATGCAGTCATGATCGTTGTATCTTCCTGTCCTCCAGAATGCAGCAGTGTACTCTGCCCGTGTCCACACTCTGGGTCGCTACGTGTTCATCCTTCACTACCACCAGCCCCTCCACCCCACCTACCCTGTCCAGGTCTTCATCAACGGCGGACGCATCTGGCAGGGTGAGCCCTAGAGACACACACTACACCACCTAAAATATCTCTCTATATCAATAGTTGTACTATCACTGTTAAAATATTATTAAAGGACTCGATCACGATCTATAAATGAGCAAAATACAGGAAGCAGGAAAAGTGACAGAATATCACAATAATCTTTTGACAGTTAAATTTTTTACTTTTGACAGATGAATTTGAATCTTTTGACAGTTGAATTTGAATCCTTTGACAGTTGAATAGGAATATTTTAACAGTTACATTTAAATCTTTTGACAGTTGAATTTCAATCTTTTGTAATCTTTTTGTAATCGCCATCCTCCTCCAGGCCACGCCAACGCCTCCTTCTGTCCCCATGGTTACGGTTGCCGTAGCGTTCTGATCTCTGAGAACCAGATCATTCTGGATGTGACGGACAACGAGATCTTCCTGACTGTCCAGGTCCCTGACAGAAAAACACTATGGCTGGTAAGTTAGTCTAGAAACACAGAGAGCAAATGTCTCCATTTTAGTGAAAGACAAGTGAGGATGAAAAATGAATTCATAGATCTTATGGTTGTTGTCCATTTCTCAAATCAGTTGTCTGCTTGCAGAGCTAAACACCTATTTCAGTACAGATAGAGGTGTTAAGGGTATAACGTTCTAAAAACATCTATGCGTGTTTATGTGTTTCAGGACTATGTTCTGGTGGTACCAGAGGGCAGTTACAGCTCCAGTTACCTGTCTGAACAACCTCTGGACAAATCATACGACTTCATCAGCAACTGTGGACAGAACAGCTTCTACGTCAAGTGAGTTTACTGTACAGCATCCCTGTGTCTATATGGATGTAAAAAGCTAATAAAAGCTACAGTATTTGTTTGCGGCTGAAAATATATACTTGCTCAAATGTAATTTCAGTACCGAGAACCAAATATCACTTGGGCGCTGGTCAATAGCTGGACAGCTAATCGTCTGTCACAAGACACTAACTAGAGACTAACTAGAGACTACCAAGACTAACTACAGACAAACTACAGACTAACTAGAGACTAACTAGAGATGAAATAGAGACTAAATAGAGACTAACTAGCTCAAATGTGAATAACCTCTCCTCTCATGTTTCTTTGTTTCTTCTCTCTCTCTCTCTCTCTCTCTCTCTCTCTCTCTCTCTCTCTCTCTCTCTCTCTCTCTCTCTCTCTCTCTCTCTCTCTCTCTCTCTCTCTCTCTCTCTCTCTCTCTCTCCCTGTCTCTCTCCCCCTCTCTCTCTCTCTCTCTCTCTCTCTCTCTCTCTCCCTATCTCTCTCCCTGTCTCTCTCTCCCCCTCCCTCTCTCTCTCTCCCTATCTCTCTCTCCCTGTCTCTCTCCCCCTCTCCCTCTCTCTCTCTCTCCCCCCTCTCTCTCTCTCTCTCTCTCTCTCTCTCTCTCTCTCTCTCTCTCTCACTGTCTCTCTCTCCCCCTCCCTCTCTCTCTCTCTCTCTGTCTCCCTGTCTCTCTCCCCCTCTCCCTCTCTCTCTTCCAGTCCTGCCACAGCCTCTCCATTCTGTCGTAGTTCAGCCATCTCTCTCTCTGCGTTCTTCAACAACGGTGCCATGCCCTGTGGGTGCCATGAGGTGGGCGCGGACAGCGATACCTGCCAACCCTTCGGAGGGCAGTGCCAGTGCAGACCTAACGTAATCGGCAGAGACTGCTCCCAGTGTGCCACCGGCTACTGGGGATTCCCCAACTGTAGACGTGAGTCACACTACAATACAAGGCCTGGTTGAGATATGAGACTGGGATACGGGTGGAGACTGAGATGTGTACAGTCTGTGTGTACTGTCTGTCTGTGTGTACTGTCTGTCTGTGTGTACTGTCTGTGTGTACTGTCTGTCTGTGTGTACTGTCTGTGTGTACTGTCTGTCTGTGTGTACTGTCTGTCTGTGTGTAATGACTGTGTGTACTGTCTGTGTGTAATGTATATGTGTACTGTCTGTCTGTGTGTACTGTCTGTCTGTGTGTAATGTCTAGCGTGTCTTCCTCACTTCTCAGTGTGTGAGTCTGTGTGTGAATGTCAGTGTACATATGTGTGTCTACAGGTATGGTTAAACATGTCTGTCCTCTACCCCTGCAGCGTGTCAGTGTGGTACACGGCTGTGTGAGCCGGTGGCAGGAGACTGTATCTGCCCTCCGAGGACCCTGCTCCCAGAGTGTGTCCAGTGTGAGCCCCAGGCGTTCGGCTGTCATCCTCTGGTCGGCTGTGAGGTCTGCAACTGTTCCCGACCTGGAGTCACCGCCCTCGACGTCAGCTGTGACACCAACAGCGGACAGTGCAGGTACAAGACTGGGTTAGCCCACTGAGCTAAAGGCTGATGTTGTGTAGTTAATTCAATGCAGGTAAAGACAAGTACCTGTGACCACTCTGGGTTTGAAAATGGGGTCGTTTGTGCGTTACAAGACTGTTAGGCCGCTGAGCTAAAGCCTAGATATTAGCTTTGGTAGCTAACACAAGTCCTCCGGTCTCAGGCAAGGTTGCTTCTCACACAAGCATGGTTCAACCGTTGTACTCTCCTAAAAACACCAAAAAAGGAAGTTGTCCCTTTCTCTGTACTCATCATAGTCTTCTGAGGCATTCTCTGATTGCTGTCATATTTACTCAGCTCTACTTGCCAAATCGGGAGTCTTTGCCTTCAAGGCCAGCTCTTAAATTGGACCTGCGGAAAAAACAGTCATTTATGTCCTCTCTTTATTCAGCCAGGAATGTAGCTAGCAGTATCTGACTGGGATGGGCTTTTTTTGTGCTCTGAAATGCCCATGTGGAATGTGACAAACTAGGCCACTTGTAGAGAGAGTAAACAGTGCTGCTGGTCAAGAGAGACAGGTAGAATGGACAAGAGGTTACACCGTTTGAGGAACAGTTTCAGGAACAGTTTGAGGATCAGTTTAAGTAACAGTTTAAGTAACAGTTTGAGGATCAGTTTCAGGAACAGTTTGAGGATCAGTTTGAGGATCAGTTTGAGGATCAGTTTGAGGAACAGTTTGAGGTTACACAGAGATTAAGTGGTAGGCTGTAGATAGAGAATAACATTAATATAGTCTGGAATGCTCATCTCTTAAAGGAAATATCGATACGTCTTTGGGTGCTGTAACCTAGGAGTTATCAAGCTTCAATGAAAAGACGGCCAACAACATTGAAGTTGTATAGAGATGTTCAGGACAGGAGACCTTAGGATAGGGCATCAGTGGATAGATGAGCCACCTCGTACCCTCTCCTCTCCCGTCTTCCCTCTCTTTTCGCTCTCCTCCTCTCCTTTCACTCTCCCCTCTTTCCTCTCCTCTCCTCTCCCGTCTTTCCTCTCCTCTCCTCTCCTCTCCTCTCCTCTCCTCTCCTCTCCTCTCCTCTCCTCTCCTCTCCTCTCCTCTCCTCTCCTCTCCTCTCCTCTCCTCTCCTCTCCTCTCCTCTCCTCTCCTCTCTCCCCTCTCCCCTCCTCTCCCCTCTCCTCTCTCCCCTCCCCTCCCCTCCCCTCCCCTCCCCTCTCCCATCCTCCCCCTCCTCTCCCCTCCTCCCCTCTCTCCCCTCCTCCCCTCCTCTACCCTCTCCTCTCACCTCCTTCCCCTCCTCCCCCTCCTCTCCCCTCTCCTCTCACCTCCTCCCCCTCCTCTCCCCTCTCCTCTCACCTCCTCTCCCCTCTCCCCTCACCTCCTCCCCCTCCTCTACCCTCCTTTCCTATCCACTGTGAGCATCCAGATATAAAGACATTCTGCAGCAGTGTGTCACATTCCTCCTCAGCTTCATTCCCAATCCCAGCAGGAATCTGTGGTCTCTGTCCTGACAAGACATGTCTGTAAAGCTGCTATCAGCTCTCAGTACCTATAGGCTTTATGTCAGCCTGCTGTTTGGAGCACTGGCACCTGGCACTGATACAAACACACACTGAAACAGACACACACACACACACTGAAACAGAGACACACACAGAGCAACACAGCCAAACATGTAGCTGGATTATTTTAATTGGAAAACACTTTGCCTTCTAGAAATGCATCATAACATTTTGATTGAATATGAGACCACACAAATAACAACATGGACTGTCCTGTGATATTATCTGACCACTGAAAACACCACAACATGGACTGTACTGTGATATTATCTGACCACTGAAAACACCACAACATGGACTGTGATATTATCTGACCACTGAAAACACCACAACATGGACTGTGATATTATCTGACCACTGAAAACACCACAACATGGACTGTGATATTATCTGACCACTGTTAGTTTGTTTGTTTGTGATCATTCGCCAGATGCAAGAGCAACATCATTGGTCGTCAGTGTGATCGCTGCAGCCCTGGTTTCTACGGTTACCCCAACTGTAGACCATGTGACTGCAACGACGCGGGAACAGAGGAGGACGTGTGTGACTCTTATGCGGGACGCTGCCTCTGCAAGGTGAGAACACACACCTGTCTGTATTACCCACTCACCCCCTCTCAACCCCCACTGTCCCTATCTGTATTACCCACTCACCCCCTCTCAACCCCCACTGTCCCTATCTGTATTACCCACTCACCCCCTCCCAACCCCCACTGTCCCTATCTGTATTACCCACTCACCCCTCCCAACCCCCACTGTCCCTATCTGTATTACCCACTCACCCCTCCCAACCCCCACTGTCCCTATCTGTATTACCCACTCACCCCTCCCAACCCCCACTGTCCCTATCTGTATTACCCACTCACCCCTCTCAACCCCCACTGTCCCTGTCCCACAGCTGCTTGGGAGTGTACCTCCTCACTCTAATGAATCCTCATTATATCCCCAGAATATATCCCCATATCCCCTTATATCAGTCTTGGTAGACTTGGTAGGTAGGGTAAAGTTATCCTATTTTTGATGGTCATTCAAGCCAGATATAGGAACTACCACGGTGACCAAAGATGTTCCAGAGAGTAGATGTCTGCCATAGATGTTCCAGAGAGTAGATGTCTGCCATAGATGTTCCAGAGAGTAGATGTCTGCCATAGATGTTCCAGAGAGTAGATGTCTGCCATAGATGTTCCAGAGATTAGATGTCTGCCATAGATGTTCCAGAGAGTAGATGTCTGCCATAGATGTTCCAGAGAGTAGATGTCTGCCATAGATGTTCCAGAGAGTAGATGTCTGCCATAGATGTTCCAGAGAGTAGATGTCTGCCATAGATGTTCCAGAGAGTAGATGTCTGCCATAGATGTTCCAGAGAGTAGATGTCTGCCATAGATGTTCCAGAGATTAGATGTCTGCCATAGATGTTCCAGAGAGTAGATGTCTGCCATAGATGTTCCAGAGAGTAGATGTCTGCCATAGATGTTCCAGAGAGTAGATGTCTGCCATAGATGTTCCAGAGAGTAGATGTCTGCCATAGATGTTCCAGAGAGTAGATGTCTGCCATAGATGTTCCAGAGAGTAGATGTCTGCCATAGATGTTCCAGAGATTAGATGTCTGCCATAGATGTTCCAGAGAGTAGATGTCTGCCATAGATGTTCCAGAGAGTAGATGTCTGCCATAGATGTTCCAGAGAGTAGATGTCTGCCATAGATGTTCCAGAGAGTAGATGTCTGCCATAGATGTTCCAGAGAGTAGATGTCTGCCATAGATGTTCCAGAGAGTAGATGTCTGCCATAGATGTTCCAGAGAGTAGATGTCTGCCATATATGTTCCAGAGAGTAGATGTCTGCCATAGATGTTCCAGAGAGTAGATGTCTGCCATAGATGTTCCAGAGAGTAGATGTCTGCCATAGATGTTCCAGAGATTAGATGTCTGCCATAGATGTTCCAGAGAGTAGATGTCTGCCATAGATGTTCCAGAGAGTAGATGTCTGCCATAGATGTTCCAGAGAGTAGATGTCTGCCATAGATGTTCCAGAGAGTAGATGTCTGCCATAGATGATCCAGAGAGTAGATGTCTGCCATAGATGTTCCAGAGAGTAGATGTCTGCCATAGATGTTCCAGAGAGTAGATGTCTGCCATAGATGTTCCAGAGAGTAGATGTCTGCCATAGATGTTCCAGAGAGTAGATGTCTGCCATAGATGTTCCAGAGATTAGATGTCTGCCATAGATGTTCCAGAGATTAGATGTCTGCCATAGATGTTCCAGAGAGTAGATGTCTGCCATAGATGTTCCAGAGAGTAGATGTCTACCATAGATGTTCCAGAGAGTAGATGTCTGCCATAGATGTTCCAGAGAGTAGATTTCTGCCATAGATGTTCCAGAGAGTAGATGTCTGCCATAGATGTTCCAGAGAGTAGATGTCTGCCATAGATGTTCCAGAGAGTAGATGTCTGCCATAGATGTTCAGGAGCACCCATACTCAACAGGCGGTCTACATAATTCCCAACAACACTGTAAGCCTACATCATTCCCAACAACACTGTAAGCCTACATCATTCCCAACAACACTGTAAGCCTACATAATTCCCAACAACACTGTAAGCCTACATCATTCCCAACAACACTGTAAGCCTACATAATTCCCAACAACACTGTAGGTCTACATCATTCCCAACAACACTGTAAGCCTACATAATTCCCAACAACACCCTAAACCTACATAATTCCCAACAACACCCTAAGCCTACATAAATCCCAACAACACCCTAAGCCTACATAATTCCCAACAACACTGTAAGCCTACATAATTCCCAACAACACCCTAAGCCTACATAATTCCCAACAACACTGTAAGCCTACTGAACACTGGAGCCTCACTGAGGTGGCGATCCGCCTGCTCTTTCTGACGGCGGACGGCGTGCAGGAGTCTCACGTGGGCATCGTTCCATACCTCTTCTGTGCGCCTGAACCACTCGTCCACCGCAGGAGCTTCGGTCTACGCTCGGAGTCCACGGAGCCAGGGCCGGCTGATAACCCAGAACACACTGGAAGGGAGTCATCCCGTTGGAGGAGTGTCGCAATGAATTCTGGGCATATTCAGCCCAAGGAAGGAATCGAGGCCCACTCTCCCTTCCGGTCCTGGCAGTAGCTCCTCAGGAACCTCCCCAGCTCCTGGTTCATCCTCTCCACCTGCCCGTTATATTGAGGCCGGTACCCGGAAGTGAGGCTGACCGTGACCCCCAGCTTCTCCATGAAAGCCTTCCATACACGTGACGTGAATTGGGGGCCACGATCGGAGACGATATCCTCCGGAAGGCCATAGTGCCAGAAGACCTGCTGGAACAGTGCCTCAGCGACCTGGAGAGTGGGACCAGGGATGCTGAGGCACGGGAAGGGGAAGGAGTTTTCCTGCTGGAGCGTGCCGGGGAGATTTAGATTTGAGTACATACTGAACATGAGTTGACATAGTGTGCAACGTCCCGCGCCAAAGTGGGCCACCAGTATTTCTCAGAAAGGAATTGAGTGGTGCTTGTGATACCTGGGTGTCCAGCGGTGAGGGATGTGTGTGTCCAGATCAGCAACCGATCTCTGACCGAGAAGAGGTGGCAGGAGCGGGTTCCCTCTCCAGAACCTGGCGGATGTCCACATCTACGTCCCAAAACACAGGGCCAACGATACCGGAGTACCGATTGATGGGCTGGCGGACACTCACAGGGCCCTCCACCGACGTGGAACCACAGGGTGCGGGAAAGCAGGTCCTCTGACATCCTGGTCCCCAGGCCGTAATTCTCCTCTCTGACCAGGAGATGGTGGGATTATGTAGTTGGAGCCACGGGAGGCAGAGGATGACTTTGTGCACGGGTGTGGAGGTGATGAGGAAGGGAAGCCTTTCCTGGTGCTTGGGTCCCACGGTGAGGGTGAGTGGAGCTGTGACGTGTGTAATAGTGCCGGATCCCAATGGTCGCATATCCAACGCTTGGATCGGAAACGGAGAGGAGAGCAGATATGAGGTGATGTACAGTGGCTTGCGAAAGTATTCACCCCCCTTGGCATTTTTCCTATTTTATTGCCTTACAACCTGGAATTAAAATAGAGTTTTGGGGGTTTGTATCGTTTGATTTACACAACATGCCTACCACTTTGAAGATGCAAAATATTTTTTCTTGTGAAACAAACAACAAATAACACCAAAAAAACAGAAAACTTGAGCGTGCATAACTATTCCCCCCCACCAAAGTCAATACTTTGTAGAGCCACCTTTTGCAGCAATTACAGCTGCAAGTCTCTTGGGGTATGTCTCTATAAGCTTGGCACACCTAGCCACTGGGATTTTTGCCCATTCTTCAAGGCAAAACTGCTCCAGCTCCTTCAAGTTGGATGGGTTCCGCTGGTGTACAGCAATCTTCAAGTCATACCACAGATTCTCAATTGGATTGAGGTCTGGGCTTTGACTAGGCCATTCCAAGACATTTAAATGTTTCCCCTTAAACCACTCAAGTGTTGCTTTAGCAGTATGCTTAGGGTTATTGTCCTGCTGGAAGGTGAACGTCCCAGTCTCAAATCTCTGGAAGACTGAAACAGCTTTCCCTCAAGAATTTCCCTGTATTTAGCGCCATCTATCATTCCTTCAATTCTGACCAGTTTCCCAGTCCCTGCCGATGAAAAACATCCCCTCAGCATGATGCTGCCACCACCATGCTTCACTGTGGGGATGGTGTTCTCGGGGTGATGAGAGGTGTTGGGTTTGCGCCAGACAAAGCGTTTTCCTTGATGGCCAAAAAGCTAAATTTTTGTCTCATCTGACCAGAGTACCTTCTTCCATATGTTTGGGGAGTCTCCCACATGCCTTTTGGCAAACACCAAACGTGTTTGCTTATTTTTTCTTTAAGCAATGGCTTTTTTCTGGCCAATCTTCCATAAAGCCCAGCTCTGTGGAGTGTACGGCTTAAAGTGGTCCTATGGACAGATACTCCAATCTCTGCTGTGGAGCTTTGCAGCTCCTTCAGGGTTATCTTTGGTCTCTTTGTTGCCTCTCTGATTAATACCCTCCTTGCCTGGTCCGTGAGTTTTGGTGGACGGCCCTCTCTTGGCAGGTTTGTTGTGGTGCCATATTCTTTTTAAAAAATTATAATGGATTTAATGGTGCTCCGTTGGATGTTCAAAGTTTCTGATATTTTTTTATAACCCAACCCTGATCTGTACTTCTCCACAACTTTGTCCCTGCCCTGTTTGGAGAGCTCCTTGGTCTTCATGGTGCCGCTTGCTTGGTGGTGCCCCTTGCTTAGTGGTGTTGCAGACTCTGGGGCCTTTCAGAACTGGTGTATATATACTGAGATCATGTGACACTTAGATTGCACACAGGTGGACTTTATTTAACTAATTATGTGACTTCTGAAGGTAATTGGTTGCACCAGATCTTATTTAGGGGCTTCATAGCAAAGGAATACATATGCACGCACCACTTTTCCGTAATTAATTTTTTAGAATTTTTTGAAACAAGTAATTTTTTTTCATTTCACTTCACCAATTTGGACTATTTTGTGAATGTCCATTACATGAAATCCAAATAAAAATCTATTTAAATCACAGGTTGTAATGCAACAAAATATGAAAAACGCCAAGGGGGATGAATACTTTTGCAAGGCACTGTCCAGGGAGGAGGCAAAGGGACTGGTCAATAAAGGTCCTTGCGGCACCGGAATCCACTAGAAACAATAGATGAGGGACAGCCAGCTAGTGAGATGGATACTAAAAAAGGTTTGGCGGAAAGTGATGATGATGGAGGACTCACGCCTACCCCAGGAGACGGATGATCACGGGGGCCGTCGCTCTGCTCTCCTAGACCCCGGGTTGGTACGTACCGGACACTGTTGAAGCAAGTTCCCCTCCTGGCTGCAATAAGGGACAGAGCCCCAAACTGTCTCCGACGGCGTCGCTCAGCCGCGGGGGAGGCGTGTGGCCCCTACCTCCATGGGTTCAGGCTCTGACTCAGAACAGGTCAACGAAGGAGGGAGAGAGGCGATGGGGGTGCCGACACTCCCATAGAAGGTTATCCAGACGGATGGCCATGGTGATGAGTGTGTCCAAGGTTAGATTGTCGTCTCGGTATGCCAACTCCGTCTGGACCTCTTCCCACAATCCTCTTCTGAGTAGGGTGCAGAGCGCCGGCTCATTCCATCCGCTGGATGCTGCCACTGTCCGGAAGGTGAGCGCGTACTACTGTCTGAAAGGTGAGCTCGTACTCCGCCGTGGTCTGGCCATCCTGCCGTAGTTGGAGTAGGCGCTCACCCGCCTCTCTGCCCTCCAGTAGATGATCCAAGCCCCCCTGAACAGCGCCATGAACCCCTCATAGGAATCATGCTCCTCCTCTCCTCTCTCCCAGACGGCCGTAGCCCACTCCAACGTCCGTCCGGTCAGCAGGGAAATAACTGTGGCAATCTTGGACCTCTCCCTGGTGGGGGCTCCCATCTGATGAGTGAAATAGAGGGAGTACTGGAGTAGGAAGCCACGGCATTTGGAGGGAGACCCGTCATATTTGTCCGGGAAACAAACGGGCATCGCTGACCTGGGCGAACTGTTGGATGGGCTGGGGTGCTGGCTCGTTGGGTCGACTTGTGGTAGAGAATCCTTTGCTTGTTGGAGGTGACACCCCTCGGGAAATGTCGAGACGTTGAAGAACGCGGAGGACCTCATCCATAGCCGTCCACAGTTGTGCCAGCTGGTCGTGGTGTTGGCGAATTAGGTGTCCCTGTTCGCCGACCATCTGGGAGATGTCCTGCTTAACTGCCCCTTCCATTTGTTGAGGCAGTATTCTGTAACGTCGACACAGGGAATCAGGAAGCAGCTGCAGTTAGTGAGTTTAATAATAACGAACATAGAACGATGTAAAACAAGAGAAACGTCTGACAAGGAAACATTGTCAATACTGCCTGATGACTGATAACAAAAGAGTGCCATATAAAGGGTAAGTAATCAGGGAGTAATGAAGTCCAGGTGTGACTGATGATGAGACGCAGGTGTGCGTAAAGATGGGTTGCCAGGTGTGCGTAAAGATGGGTTGCCAGGTGTGCGTAAAAATGGGTTGCCAGGTGTGCGTAAAGATGGGTTGCCAGGTGTGCGTAAAGATGGGTTGCCAGGTGTGCGTAAAGATGGGTTGCCAGGTGTGCGTAAAAATGGGTTGCCAGGTGTGCGTAAAGATGGGTTGCCAGGTGTGCGTAAAGATGGGTTGCCAGGTGTGCTTAAAGATGGGTTGCCAGGACCGGTGGTTAGTAGACCGGCGACGTCGTGCGCCAGAGAGGGGGAGTGGTTAACTTCTGAACCGCAGCCTAGGCAGCTACAGCAGGACTTCTGTTAGCTTTAAAATACTAAATATAACATTCAGGTAGAGATACGATTCTGAAAATAACTGCAGTAATATTTCAGTATTTCAACACAGTAACTCGTTATATTACTCCGTTACTCATAAAAGTAATATATTACTCTAGAGTGATAATTTTGTAATGCATTACCGCCAACACTGCTCAGGTATCACATGAACACACATAAGACATGTCAAAACGTGTAGAATTGAGGGAAATTAGCTTTAAAACTGCATCATTTTCTCTCCGTCCCATGTCAATACGTGTAGAATTGCACAAACCGAGCTCTAAAACAGCAAAAAATGTTCTCTCTGCCAACAAAGAGGGGTGTGAACAGTGTGAACAGTTTAGAGTTACATGCATTGCAAGGTGTTTGATTTCTACTACGCCGATAAATTACAATATCCATCCAAACCTTTGCCACCTGGGAAATGTGTGTGACCGGACCTTCCCAAATAGTAGTCAAGTACCCCTGCACTAGACGGAAAATGTTTCAACCAGTAAAACACTTTCAACCTCTCAAGAACATCATTGGCAACAAGATGTCTTACACCTCCTTTTTTTCCCCAACAGGAGAATGTCCAGGGTGGTCGTTGTGACCAGTGCAGAGTGGGAACCTTCCACCTGGATCCCACCAACCCTAAAGGCTGCACTTCCTGTTTCTGTTTCGGCGCCACCAACCGCTGTCGCAGCTCAGAGAAACGACGGACTGAGGTAGAGGACAGTACAGCAGACAGGGGTTTGCTCAACAGTTCCATATTTTGTCCACAGGTTCCCAGATTATATTACAACGGACGTAAAACTCAGATTCTGTGCTGCAACACAATTAGCATGTTTTGACTCAATGCTGAGTGGTTTAGGTAAAGTGTGCTAATACTGTACGTATTAACAGTTATGGACAGTGATAAACAGATAACTACCTAAATAATGGAAGCATTTGAGTAAATGAGGGATACAAAGTATTGTAAATTGAAAGCAGGTGGAGGTTATTTAACTGACAGACAAACAGACAGGCAATTATATCCAGTAATCCATATCCTCGGCTGCTACATTAACGCCTACTGTAAACCATAATTCACTTGAGATTATTTGAAGTATTGCACACCTCGTCAGTGCAAGATAGAGTCAGTGCAGATAGTTCTGGTACCATTCATTGACTAGTCTGGCTGTTTAGCAGTCTTGTGGCTTGGGGGTAGAAGCCTGTTGGTCCGAGAGCCGATGCTCCGGTACCGTTTGCCGGACGGTAGCAGAGTGAACAGTCTATGGCTTGGGTGGCTGGAGTATTTGGCAATTTTTCGGGTCTTCCTCTGACACCGCCTGATATAGAGGTCCTGGATGGCAGGGAGCTCGGCCCCAGTGATGTACTGCGCTGTCCGCACCACCCTCTGTAGCGCTTTGCGGTCAAGGGCGGTGCATTTGCCATACAACGCGGTGATGCAGCCAGTCAAGATGCTCTCGATGGTGCAGCTGTAGAACTTTCCGAGGGCCCATGCCAAATCTTTTCAGCCTCCTGAGGAGGGAAAAGGGCGCTGCCGTGCCCTCTTCACGACTGTGTGGGTGTGTGTGGACCATGTTAGGTCCTAAGTGATGTTGACGCACTCTACCTGCTCGACAACAGGCCCCGTCGATATGGATGGGGGCGTGCTCTCCCCTCTTTCTTTCTCCTGTAGTCCATGATCAGCTCCCTGGTCTTACTGTTGTCCCGGCAACACACTGCTAAGTCTCTGACCTCCTCCCTGTAGGCTGATTCAACCGTTGTGTCATCAGCAAACTTGATGATGGTGTTGCTGTCGTGCGTGGTCACACAGTCGTGGGTGAACAGGGAGTACAGGAGCGGACTAAGCACAAACCCCTATGGTGTAGAACGCTGAGCTGTAGTCTATGAACAGCATTCTCACATAGTTATTTCCCCCTCTTGTCCAGGTGGGAAAGGGCAGTGTGAAGTGCAATTGAGATTGTGTCATCTGTGGATCTGTTGGGGCGGTATGCGAATTGGAGTCGGTCCAGGGGGTCTGGGATGATGGTGTTGATGTGTGTCATGACCAGCCTTTCAAAGCACTTCATGATTACAGATGTGAGTGCTACAGGTTGATAGTAATTTAGGCAGGTTACTTTGGAGCTTTTAGGAACAGGGACAATGGTGGTCAGCTTGAAAAATGTTGGGATTATAGACTGGGACAAGGATAGATTGAAAATGTCTGTTAAGACACTTGCCAGCTGGTCTGCGCATGATTTGAGAACGCGCCCTGGTATTCCGGCCTTGTGATTGTTAACCTGTTTAAACGTTTTGCTCACATCCACCACGGAGAGCGAGATCACACAGTCATCTGGAAAAACAGGGGCTTTCACTGTGAGGACGACATCGTCTATGCACTTATTGATGAAGCCCGTGACTGTTGTGGTAAACTCCTCAATGCTATCAGATGAATTCTGGAACATATCCCAGTCTGTACTAGCAAAACAGTCTTGTAGCCTCGTGACTGCTTCATCGGACCGCTTCCATATTGAGCGCATCACTTGTACTTCCTGTTTGAGCTTTTGTTTGTAAACAGGAAGCAGGAGAATGGAGTCATGGTCAGATTTGCTGAAGGGAGGACAAGGGAGGGCTTGTATGCGTTTCTGTGGGTAGAATTAAAGTGGGCTAGAGTTTTTGCGCCCCTAGTGGCGCAGAAGAGGTCTTGGTAGAAGTGAGGTAGGAAGGTTTTAAGTCTCCCCGAGTTAAAGTCCACCAGTAATGTTGCCTCTGGGTGAGCGGTTTCAATCAAATGTATTTATAAAGCCCTTTTTACATCAGCAGTTTTCACAAAGTGCTATACAGAAACCCAGCCTAAAACCCCAAACAGCAAGCAATGCAGATGTAGAAGCAGCACGGTGGCTAGGAAAAACTCCCTAGAAAGGCAGGAACCTAGGAAGAAACCTAGAGAGGAACCAGGCTCTGAGGAGTGGCCAGTCCTCTTCTGGCTGTGCCGGGTGGAGATTATAAGAGTACATGGCCATTTAACGCCAGATTGTTCTTCAAGATGATCAAACGTTCGTAGATGACCAGCAGGGTCAAATAATAATCACAGTGGTTGTAGAGGGTGCAACAGGTAAGTACCTCAGGAGTAAATGTCAGTTGGCTTTTCATAGCCGAGCAGTCAGAGGTCGACACAGCAGGTGCGGTAGAGAGAGAGGGGGAGAGTCGAAAACAGCAGGTCCGGGACAAGGTAGCACATCCGGTGAATAAGTCAGGGTTCCCTAGCCACAGACAGAACAGTTGAAACTGGAGCAGCAGCACGGCCAGGTGCACTGGGGACAGCCAGGAGTCATCAGGCCAGGTAGTCCTGAGGCATGGTCCTAGGGCTCAGGTCCTCCGGGAGGGGAGGGAGAGAGGACCAGGTGGACTGGGGACAGCCAGGAGTCATCAGGCCAGGTAGTCCTGAGGCATGGTCCTAGGGCTCAGGTCCTCCGGGAGGGGAGGGAGAGAGGACCAGGTGGACTGGGGACAGCCAGGAGTCATCAGGCCAGGTAGTCCTGAGGCATGGTCCTAGGGCTCAGATCCTCCGGGATGGGAGGGAGAGAGAGAGAATTAGAGGGAGCATACTTAAATTCACACAGGACACCAGATAAAGCAGGAGAATGACAACACATATAACAGACATACCCTAACCCCCCGGCACAAAGACTATTGCAGCATAGATACTGGAGACTGAGACAGGGGTGGGTCGGGGGACACTGTGGCCCCGTCCGACGATACCCCCGGACAGGGCCAACCAGGCAGGTTATAACCCCACCCACTTTGCCAAAGCACAGCCCCCACACCACTAGAGGGCTATCAACAGACCACCAACTTACTAACCTGAGACAAGGTTGAGTATAGCCCATGAAGATCTCCTCCACCGCACGAGCCCGAGGGAGCGCAAAACCGGACAGGAAGATCACGTCTGTGACTCAACCCACTCAAGTGATGCACCCCTCCTAGGGACGGCGTGGGAGAGCACCAGTAAGCGAGTGACTCAGACCCCGTAATAGGGTTAGAGGCAGAGAATCCCAGTGGAGAGGGAGGGGAGCCGGCCAGGCAGAGACAGCAAGGGCGGTTTGTCGCTCCAGTGCCTTGCAGTTCACCTTTGCACCCCTGGGCTAGACTACACTCAATCATAGGACCTTCTGAAGAGATGAGTCTTCAGTAAAGACTTAAAGGTCAAGACCAAGTCTGCGTCTCTCACATGGATAGGCAGACCATTCCATAAAAATTTAGCTCTATAGGAGAAAGCCCTGCTTCCAGCTGTTTTCTTAGAAAGTCTAGGGACAATAAGGAGGCCTGCGTCTTGTGACCATAGCGTACGTGTAGGTATGTACGGCAGGACCAAATCGGAGAGATAAGTAGGAGCAAGCCCATGTAATGCTTTGTAGGTTAGCAGTAAAACCTTGAAATCAGCCCTAGCCTTAACAGGAAGCAATATGATCGAATTTGTTGGTTCTATTCAGGATTCTAGCAGCCGTGTTTAGCCCTAGCTGAAGTGTATTTAGTGCTTTATCCGGGTAGCCGGAGAGTAGAGCATTGCAGTAGTCTAATCTAGAAGTGACAAAAGCATGGATTAGCTTTTCTGCATAATTTCTGGACAAAAAGTGTCTGATTTTTGCAATGTTATGAAGAAAAAAGCTGTCCTTGAAATATTCTGGATATGTTCGTCAAAAGAGAGATCAGGGTCCAGAGTAACGCCAAGGTCCTTCACAGTTTTATTTGAGACTAATGTACAGCCATCGAGATTAATGGTCAGATCCAACAGCAGATCTCGTTGTTTCTTGGGACCTAGAACTAGCATCTCTATTTTGTCCGAGTTTAAAAGTAAAACATTTGCCGCCATCCACTTCCTTATGTCTGAAACACAGGCTTCCAGGGTAGGCAATTTTGGGGCTTCACCATGTTTCATCGAAATGTACAGATGTGTGTCGTCTGCATAGCAGTAAAAGTTGACATTGTGTTTCCGAATGACATCACCAAGAGGTAGAATATATAGTGAAAACAATAGTGGTCCTAAAACAGAACCTTGAGGAACGCCGAAACGTACAATTGATTTGTCAGAGGTCAAACCATCCACAGAGACGAACTGATCTCTTTCCGACAGATAAGATCTAAACCAGGCAAGAACTTGTCCGTGTAGACCAATTAGGGTCTCTAATCTCTCCAAAATAATGTGGTGATCGATGGTGTCAAAAGCAGCACTAAGGTCTATGAGCGCGAGGACAGATGCAGAGCCTTGGTCTGACGCCATCAAAAGGTTTCTTGTTTCTTTATGGCCCCATACAGTTTGTTGAGTGCCAGAGTGGTGTTGGCTTGGGGCAGGATGTAGACAGCCGTGATAATTACGGATGAGAACTCTCTTGGTAGATAAAAGGGTCCGCAGCTTACCATGAGGTAAGTATCTATATCAGGTGAAGAAAAGCTAGAGATTTCCTTCACACTTGAAGTAGCACATCAGTTGTTATTTATGAAAAAACACACTCCACCTCCTTTGAACTTCCCCGAAGCCGTTGTAGGATCCTGTCGCTGCATGGAGAATCCACCGAGTACTACGTGCATAGCGTCATCATCCAGCCACGTTTCAGTAAGACGTATAATATTGCAGCTTTTCAAATCTCTCTGATAGGACACTCTCGAACGAAGCTCATCCATCTTATTCTCGAGTGACTGGACATTAGCCAATAGAACGAAGGGGAGCGCCATTCGGTTTTTCTCTTCGCCTCAATTTCACCCGAACTCCGTCTGGTCTCCCGCGACGTTTTGGTAGCCCATTGAACAAAGGAATAAGGTCCGGTATGAACAGTGGAGCAGGTCGGAGTTGAAGTCGTATTTGAAGTCGAAATCGAGGTTAGTAACTGTCGATCTGATGTCCAGAAGTGCTTGGTGGTCATGTGATAATATTATGAACTATCTATACAAAACGAGTAAAGATAAACACGACAGTCGCAACTCAACAATCATCTATTTGGTATTTGCCCCATGCGCTGCCCAAATTGCGTTTCCTTCCGACGGTAGGCAACGCGATTTAAAACAATCTACATCTTATAGAAGCTAATGAGCACGTTCGTTGTGTAAAGGATCGGACCAAGGTGCAGCGTGGTATGCGTACATAGTCGTTTATTTTAATAAACACAGACAAAATAGCAAAATCCAATAGAACGTGAAGTTCAAGAGGCTAAACATCAAACAAGCCAAACAGAAACAAGATCCCACAACTAAGGTAGGCAACATGGCTGCCTAAGTATGATCCCCAATCAGAGACAATGACCGACAGCTGCCTCTGATTGGGAACCACACCCAGCCAACATAGAAATATATAAATTAGATTTCACACCCTGACCAACCCAACTAGAGACCTCAATGTCAGGGCGTGACAATAGATCATCTGTGTCCAAATCATGCTTTTTGGTGTAGTAACTTGTCTTGAATGATTTGATTTATTTCTGTATAGACAGGAGTAGGCTAATTAGGCTATATCATTTTAGCAATTTACTTTATAGGGAGCAGACCGACAGGAAGTGTTATGTTATGTTATTACAATGTTATGTTTTAGGTGATGGATATCATGGGCCGGGTGCTGTAAGGATCAGACAGACAGGAAGTTCCTGTGACGGTGTATAAATGTTATGCTATGTTATTGTAATGTTATATTAATATAACCTGTGTATTGTGATAAACTTCCAGGTGTTGGACATGATGGACTGGGTGTTGCTGGGAGCAGACAGACAGGAAGTTCCCGTGACGGTATATCCTGGTCAGGATCTGGTGGAGGCTGACCTTGGTGACGTACCCGATGTCTACCAAGACCTCCACTGGAACGCTCCTAGAACCTACCTGGGAGACAAGGTACGGACAAATACCATACAATAAACTTTATTGTTCCCCGAAGTCTTGGACACACAATCCAGCTGTAAATAGTAATAGATAACATATTTTACACACAGTACATACATTGCATGACCCCCCCCCAAAGGTCACAAAGACTCACAGCGGGTCCAAGAGTTAAAATGTTTAAATGGAGGAGCGCAGAACACCTGTAGCCGAAACAACAGAGATTGTTTCACATGATACAGGAAAGGGAGCGAGAGGCTTAAACTCAGTCGCCCTATAGCCCAGTGACTGTTAAACAGTAACCGGGCCTTGTGCAGACGGGAGAGGGCGGGGCTTAGGGATGAGTGGAATAAATGCTTCGGTAGGTGTAATTGAGCCAGAGGCCCTCATAGAGGTACTGTGTTCACGATGCCAAGGAGAGGGAGAGAGGGGTGAGGGTTGGCGGTGAGGGTTTGCAGGGGGCAAAAAGAGGCTACATCAGATTACACTACTGCTAAGGGCTACACATAGTACACACACACAGTACAGAGGCTGTGGAGACAGACAGCGGGTATAGAGTTGTTTTGTCTAGATATATAACACCTTTAATGTTAGATCTGATCTTTCTCTTTGAACATACCTAGTAACCTTCCTCTAGGATTTATTGTCTGACCACCAGCCTGTCTGTCTGTCTGTCTGTCTGTCTGTCTGTCTGTCTGTCTGTCTGTTTCTCTATCTCTCTCTGCTTCATTATCTCTCTCCATCTGTATATCTATCCCCCTCCTCTCTCTCTCTCTCTCTCTCTCTCTCTCTCTCTCTCTCTCTCTCTCTCTCTCTCTCTCTCTTTCTCTCCATCCCTCCCTCCCTCATCCCTCTCTCTTCATCTCTCTCTAGGTATCGTCTTATGGAGGCTATCTGCGGTATCGTCTCCACACTCAGACTATGAGAGGAGATGTTCTTTCTCTACCCGCTGAGGCCTCTCGACCTGACATCATTCTCAAGGTAGACACCACAGTGTACCTTGGCTTTACATCTAAACAGATTACGAAGATGTACTTTGTACATTATTACGAAGATGTACTTTATTACGAAGATGTATTTTGTACTTTATTACAAAGATGTACTTTATTACGAAGATGTACTTTATTACGAAGATGTACTTTGTCTTTTACCCTTGTGTTTAGTGTCCTTTAATGTCTATGGAAGAAATGATGTGTTTGCCACTTGACATAAACTTAACTATTAGTAAAGAGCGCTGAAGCCTGGTAAAAGGTTGTGTATTTCTTGTGGAAACGGCTGTCTGTGTGTGTCAGGAAGCCAGACGAACAGTGAACTGAAGGTTGGCTAGTGTATCTCTGCTGTTAAAAGATATGTCTGTGTGTGTGTGTCTCTGTGTCTACAGGGTAACCAGATGACCCTGGTGTTCATGGAGAGAGAATACTCTTCACCTGAAGAACCACACCTGGGGATAGTCCACATGGTGGAGGTATGACACTGACCTGACCACCTGGAGATAGTCCACATGCTAGAGGTATGACACTGACCTGACCACCTGGGGATAGTCCACATGCTAGAGGTATGACACTGACCTGACCACCTGGAGATAGTCCACATGCTAGAGGTATGACACTGACCTGACCACCTGGGGATAGTCCACATGCTAGAGGTATGACACTGACCTGACCACCTGGGGATAGTCCACATGCTAGAGGTATGACACTGACCTGACCACCTGGAGATAGTCCACATGCTAGAGGTATGACACTGACCTGACCACCTGGGGATAGTAGATCACTGACTGTTTACATCTAAATACCTATTTGCAGTCCAACCAGAAGATTACAATCTAACTGCAATATTCTGCAATATTCTGACATATACATGAATGACATCATCATGACACCCATGCCTACTCTCACCCCTCTCTCTCTCTCTCTCTCTCTCTCTACCCCCCAGGGAAGTTTCCGCCACGCCCAGACGGGGAACGTGGTGTCTAGAGAGGAACTGATGATGGTTCTGGTGGGGTTAGAGTCTCTCCAGATCAGAGCTCTCCACTCCCAGTCCGCCCACACTGTGTCGCTACGCGGGGTGGCGCTGGAGGTGGCACAGACCCTGCCCACCGGGCGACATGCCAACAACGTAGAGATCTGCCTCTGTCCTGCTAACTACCAGGGAGACTCCTGTCAGGTTGGTGTTATTGCTGTTTTTACTGTGCTAACGTTGCATCAGTTGATACTGGTTTGTTAATAGCTACAGTTAGCGCATGTGCGAGGGATTATTACTGCACTCACAACACCTTTTAGGGATTATTACTGCACTCACAACACCTTTCAGGGATTATTACTGCACTCACAACACCTTTTAGGGATTATTACTGCACTCACAACACCTTTCAGGGATTATTACTGCACTCACAACACCTTTTAGGGATTATTACTGCACTCACAACACCTTTTAGGGATTATTACTGCACTCACAACACCTTTCAGGGATTATTACTGCACTCACAACACCTTTTATGGATTATTACTGCACTCACAACACCTTTTAGGGATTATTACTGCACTCACAACACCTTTTAGGGATTATTACTGCACTCACAACACCTTTTAGGGATTATTACTGCACTCACAACACCTTTTAGGGATTATTACTGCACTCACAACACCTTTTAGGGATTATTACTGCACTCACAACACCTTTTAGGGATTATTACTGCACTCACAACACCTTTTAGGGAAAGGAGGTTACCTGGTCAGTTGCACAACTGAATGCATTCAACCAAAATGTGTCTTCCTCATTTAACCCAACCCCTCTGAATCAACGTCCACGTCATCGGCACCCTGGAAGCAGTTGTTGTTGTGGGTTAACTGTCTTGCTCAAGGGCAGAACGGCAGATTTTACCCACCTTGCCGGCTCGGGGATTCGAACCAGCGACTTTTCGGTTACTGGCCCAACGCTCTTTACCTCTTGCTGCCTACAATGTGTGGGTCCATTTATGTAGAGACACTAATCCTATATGATTAGGTTTATGTAGATACACTAATCCTATATGATTAGGTTTATGTAGATACACTAATCCTATATGATTAGGTTTATGTAGAGACACTAATCCTATATGATTAGGTTTATGTAGATACACTAATCCTATATGATTAGGTTTATGTAGATACACTAATCCTATATGATTAGGTTTATGTAGAGACACTAATCCTATATGATTAGGTTTATGTAGATACACTAATCCTATATGATTAGGTTTATGTAGAGACACTAATCCTATATGATTAGGTTTATGTAGATACACTAATCCTATATGATTAGGTTTATGTAGATACACTAATCCTATATGATTAGGTTTATGTAGAGACACTAATCCTATATGATTAGGTTTATGTAGATACACTAATCCTATATGATTAGGTTTATGTAGATACACTAATCCTATATGATTAGGTTTATGTAGATACACTAATCCTATATGATTAGGTTTATGTAGATACACTAATCCTATATGATTAGGTTTATGTAGATACACTAATCCTATATGATTAGGTTTATGTAGATACACTAATCCTATATGATTAGGTTTATGTAGATACACTAATCCTATATGATTAGGTGTGATGAAGCAGGAATTATATGTCCATAAATTAGTTCATACAGATAGGAATCAAGTCTGAATCTCTCTTCTCTCATTTCTCTCTCTGTCCCTCCTCCCTCCCTCTTTCCTTCTCTCTCTCTCTCTCTCTCTCTCTCTCTCTCTCTCTCTCTCTCTCTCTCTCTCTCTCTCATCCTCCTCCTCCTCCTCCTCCTCCTCCTCCCTCCTCTCTCTCTCTCTCTCTCCTCCTCCCCACTCCTCCCTTCTCTCTCTCCCTCTCCCTCTCTTCCCTCCTTTCTCCCCCCTCTCCAGCAATGTGCTCCAGGGTACTACAGAGACACGAAAGGTCTGTTCCTGGGGAAGTGTGTTCCCTGCAACTGTAATGGCCACTCTGACCAATGTCTGGACGGGTCTGGAGTCTGTGAGGTGAGTGCAGTTTTTAGTTTAGTCACAAACAAACAAACATGATAGGTTACTCCTGGATGGCTCAGGAAGCCTAGTCAATATGGAAGATGCACACTCTCCTCTCTTTGCAAGGAACTTTTATTGACATCAATGTTTTGCCTTTCCAGCTGAGTTATAGTCAGCGCTATAACAACGCTATAACGATAATCAGCACCTCACCTTCATTGTTCATTTCTTTATACTTCCTTGAGGGGAGTTCTCAAGAGATAACAATAAAATAACGCAGATGGTAGATTTTACAACATCGTTAACATCAGTGGGACCGAGGAGAGTAAGTGTTTTAACTACTGCTTGAAGCACTGAACATTTATTTTACCCTTATTTTACCAGGTAAGTTGACTGAGAACACCATCCTCATTTTAAAGCTACGACCTGGGGAATAGTTACAGGGGAGAGGAGGGGGGATGAAAGAGCCAATTGGAAGCTGGGGATGATTAGGTGGCCATGATGGTATGAGGGCCATATTGGGAATTTAGCCAGGACACCGGGGGTTAACACCCCAACTCTTACGATAAGTGCCGTGGGATCTTTAGTGACCACAGAGAGTCAGGACACCCGTTTAACGACCCATCCGAAAGAGTGCACTCTACACAGGGTAATGTCCCCAATCACCGCCCTGGCCTCCTACTGACACCACTGTTCTCCATGTTTTATGACTCAAATAATCATTGATATATTACCCCCCCCACCAAAAAAAAAAAAAAAAAAGGCTTAGCATTTTAAGGCCAGGCACCACAGTCTGAAATTAAATTTTTGCATCTGCCTATCAATTTTGAGATTTGTTGGGATTTGGTCCATTCATATATTAACATAAACATGTCAAAAACTTGATGAAAATGTATATTTTCTTTAGTTTATCATACTACCGTCATCAACATTTTAACACATTTTAACCACTTTAAAATGGACACACATCAATAATTTAAAAGATCACTACATTAAATTACACATTACAAAAAAAGGCCATTTCATAGACAGTGTTAGAAATTGGACTACATTGTGTACAAAATATGAAGAACACCCCCCCTTTGCCCTCAGAACAGCCTTTTTTGACACACTCAAACCGGTGCGCCTGGCACCTACTGTCATATCCCGTTCAAAGGCACTTAAATATTTTGTCTTATTCATTCACCCTCTGAATGGCACACATACACAA
>NC_059221.1:25313174-25348174 GCF_020615455.1 Coregonus clupeaformis | reverse complement strand
GTGCCGGTGTAAACCTGGTGTGAGCGGGCTCTCCTGTGACTGCTGTGAGGTTCGTCGGAATCCAGAACCAAACAAATATTGTCAGAGACTAACTCTTAACCAACTTATATAAACCGAAATACATCATTGATCCTGGTTGCTTGTCTCTGGCAAGCTTATTTTTCATTGTTAGTTACGGCATCCTCATTACCTAGCTATGTCAATAATGTGTTGTATTTCAGGACGGTGCGTTTGGCTATGACTCCTGCTCTGGGTGTCGTCGATGTGACTGTGACGCGGCTGCGGCCCTGGTCCAACCGTGTGACCCCAGGAACGGTTCGTGTGCCTGCCAGCCAGGGGTCAAGGGACCTAACTGTCGCCAGTGTGCTCCTGGGTACTGGTCCTACAGTCCTGAGGGCTGCAAGAGTGAGTTACACCTGCCTCCTACACGCTTAGAAAAAAGGCTTCCAAAAGGGTTCTTCGGCGGTCCCCATAGGATAACCCTTTTTGGTTCCAGGTAGAACTCTTTTTGGTTCCAGGTAGAACTCTTTTTGGTTCCAGGTAGAACCCTTTTGGGTTCCATGTAGAACCCTCTGTGGAAACAGTTTTACATGTAACCCAAAGGGGTTCTACCTGGAACCAAAAGGGTTGTACCAGGAACCAAAAAGGGTTCTTCAAAGGGTTCTCCTATGGGGACAGCTGAATAACCCTTTTCGGTTCTAGAGCACATTTTTTTTCTAAGAGTGTCAGCCAATCAGCATTCAGGGCTCGAACCACCCAGTTTATAATATAGAAGGATACACTGAGTGTACAAAACATTAAGAACACATTCCTAATATTGAGTTGCACCCCCTTTTGCCCTCAGAACAGCCTCAATTGGTCTGGACATGGACTCTACAAGTTGTCGAAAGCATTCCACAGGAATGCTGGCCCTCGTTGACTCCAATGCTTCCCATAGTAATGTCAACTTGGCTGGAAACTGTTGGAAACTGCCGAACGTGAAAAACCCAGCACCGCTGCAGTTCTTTACACACTCAAACCGTTGCGCCTGGCACCTACTACCATACCCCGCTCAAAGGCACTTTGTCTTGCCCATTCACCCTCTGAATGGCACACATACACAATCCATGTCTCAATTGTGTCAAGGCTTAAAAATCATTCTTTAACCTGTCTCCTCCCCTTCATCTACACTGATTGAAGTGGATTTAACAAGTGACATCAAATAAGGGAATCATAACTTTCACCTGGATTCACCTGGTCAGTCTATGTCATGGAAAGATTTTCCTAATGTTTTGTGCATAGTATATAACCAGGCGTCCCAGTAATCGAACCCGCAATCCTGGCGTTGCAAGCGCCGTGCTCTACTAACTGAACCATACAAGAAGACAAGTTGGAAGTTCGGGTATATGCAAGATGTGGACTAGCCTTAACACTGTGTGTGTGTGTGTGTGTGTGTGTGTGTGTGTGTCTTCCGTTCTCTTCAGAGTGTGAGTGTAAGCATGGGCGCTGTGACCCTCGGACAGGGGAGTGTCGCTGTGGAGACGGCCTGACAGGCAAACAGTGTGACAGCTGTTCCCATAGATACAGTGTTCCTGTACAACACGGACATGATATGACCTGTGAACGTAAGTACTGGGTCTGTTATTGAATCCATATCTACTGTAAGGTGTATTGGCATTTTTACTTTACTGTGATTTTATTTGAGAAGGAGAGCGATGGAGACAGGGAGAGATGGACAGGGGGAGGGGAGATAGACGGGGAGGGGGAGAGATGGACAGGGGAGGGGAGAGATGGACAGGGGGAGAGGGAGAGATAGACGGGGGAGGGGGAGAGATGGACAGGGGGAGGGGGAGAGATAGACGGGGAGGGGGAGAGATGGACAGGGGAGGGAGAGATGGACAGGGGGAGGGGGAGAGATGGACAGGGGGAGAGGGAGAGATAGACGGGGGAGGGGGAGAGATGGACAGGGGGAGGGGGGAGAGATAGACGGGGAGGGGGAGAGATGGACAGGGGGAAGGGAGAGATGGACAGGGGGAGAGGGAGAGATAGACGGGGGAGGGGGAGAGATGGACAGGGGGAGGGGGAGAGATGGACAGGGGGAGGGGAGAGATGGACGGGGGAGGGGGAGAGATGGACAGGGGGAGGGGGAGAGATGGACAGGGGGAGGGGAGAGATAGACGGGGAGGGGGAGAGATAGACAGGGGAGGGGGAGAGATGGAGACAGGGAGATATGGACAGGGGGAGGGGGAGAGATGGACGGGGGAGGGGGAGAGATGGATGGGGGGAGGGGGAGAGATGGACAGGGGGAGGGGGAGAGATGGACAGGGGGAGGGGGAGAGATGGACGGGGGAGGGGGAGAGATGGACGGGGAGGAGGAGAGATGGACAGGGGAGGGGGCGAGATGGACAGGGGGAGGGGGAGAGATGGACGGGGAGGAGGAGAGATGGACAGGGGGAGGGGGAGAGATAGACGGGGAGGGGGAGAGATAGACAGGGGAGGGGGAGAGATGACAGGGGGAGGGGGAGAGATGGAGACAGGGAGAGATGGACAGGGGGAGGGGGAGAGATGGATGGGGGAGGGGGAGAGATGGATGGGGGGAGGGGGAGAGATAGACGGGGGAGGGGGAGAGATGGACAGGGGGAGGGGGAGAGATGGACGGGGGAGGAGGAGAGATGGACAGGGGGAGGGGGAGAGATAGACGGGGAGGGGGGAGAGATAGACAGGGGAGGGGGAGAGATGACAGGGGGAGGGGGAGAGATGGATGGGGGAGGGGGAGAGATGGAGACAGGGAGAGATGGACAGGGGGAGGGGGAGAGATGGATGGGGGAGGGGGAGAGATGGATGGGGGAGGGGGAGAGATGGACGGGGAGGGGAGAGATAGACAGGGGGAGGGGGAGAGATGGAGACAGGGAGAGATGGACAGGGGGAGGGGGAGAGATGGATGGGGGGAGGGGGAGAGATGGATGGGGGAGGGGGAGAGATGGACGGGGAGGAGGAGAGATGGACAGGGGGAGGGGGAGAGATGGACAGGGGGAGGGGGAGAGATGGAGACAGGGAGAGATGGACAGGGGAGGGGGGAGAGATGGACGGGGAGGGGAGAGATGGATGGGGGAGGGGGAGAGATGGACAGGGGGAGGGGGAGAGATGGACAGGGGGAGGGGGAGAGATGGACGGGGAGGGGGAGAGATGGACGGGGAGGAGGAGAGATGGACAGGGGGAGGGGGAGAGATGGACAGGGGAGGGGGAGAGATGGACGGGGGAGGGGGAGAGATGGACAGGGGGAGGGGGAGAGATGGACAGGGGGAGGGGAGAGATGGACGGGGAGGGGGAGAGATGGACAGGGGAGGGGGAGAGATGGATGGGGGGAGGGGGGAGATAGACGGGGAGGGGGGAGAGATAGACAGGGGGAGGGGGAGAGATGGAGACAGGGAGAGATGGACAGGGGGAGGGGGAGAGATGGACGGGGGAGGGGGAGAGATGGATGGGGGGAGGGGGAGAGATAGACGGGGAGGGGGAGGGGAGAGATGGACAGGGGGAGGGGGAGAGATGGAGACAGGGAGAGATGGACAGGGGGAGGGGGAGAGATGGACGGGGAGGGGGAGAGATGGACAGGGGGAGGGGGAGAGATAGACAGGGGGAGGGGGAGAGATGGACAGGGGGAGGGGGAGATGGACAGGGAGGGGGAGAGATGGACAGGGGGAGGGGGAGAGATGGACGGGGGAGGGGGGTGAGATAGACGGGGAGGGGGAGAGATGGACAGGGGGAGGGGAGAGATAGACGGGGAGGGGGAGAGATGGACAGGGAGGGGGAGAGATGGACAGGGGGAGGGAGAGATGGACAGGGGGAGGGGGAGAGATGGACAGGGGGAGGGGGAGAGATGGACAGGGAGGGGGAGAGATGGACAGGGGAGGGGGAGAGATGGACGGGGAGGGGGAGAGAAGGACAGGGGAGGGGAGAGATAGACGGGGAGGGGGAGAGATGGACAGGGGGAGGGGGAGAGATGGATGGGGGGAGGGGGAGAGATAGACGGGGAGGGGGAGGGGAGAGATGGACAGGGGGAGGGGGAGAGATGGAGACAGGGAGAGATGGACAGGGGAGGGGGAGAGATGGACGGGGAGGGGGAGAGATGGACAGGGGAGGGGGAGAGATAGACAGGGGGAGGGGGAGAGATAGACAGGGGGAGGGGGAGAGATGGACAGGGGGAGGGGGAGAGATGGACAGGAGGGGGAGAGATGAACAGGGGGAGGGGGAGAGATGGACAGGGAGGGGGAGAGATGGACAGGGGGAGGGGGGAGATGGACGGGGGAGGGGGTGAGATAGACGGGGAGGGGGGAGATGGACAGGGGAGGGGAGAGATAGACGGGGAGGGGGAGAGATGGACAGGAGGGGGAGAGATGGACAGGGGAGGGGAGAGATGGACAGGGGGAGGGGGGAGATGGACAGGGGGAGGGGGAGAGATGGACAGGAGGGGGAGAGATGGGGAGGGGAGAGATGGACGGGGGAGGGGGAGAGAAGGACAGGGGAGGGAGAGATAGACGGGGAGGGGGAGAGATGGACAGGGGGAGGGGGAGAGATAGACAGGGGAGGGGGAGAGATGGACAGGGAGGGGGAGAGATGGACAGGGGAGGGGGAGAGATGGACAGGGGAGGGGGAGATGGATGGGGGGGAGGGGGAGAGATAGACAGGGGGAGGGGGAGAGATGGATGGGGGGAGGGGGAGAGATAGACGGGGAGTGGGAGAGATGGACAGGGGGAGTGGAGAGATGGACAGGGGAGGGGAGAGATGGACGGGGAGGGGGTGAGATAGACGGGGAGGGGGAGAGATGGACAGGGGGGGAGGAGAGATAGACGGGGAGGGGGAGAGATGGACAGGGAGGGGAGAGATGGACGGGGGGGGGAGAGATGGACAGGGGGAGGGGAGATGGACAGGGGGAGGGGGAGAGATGGACAGGGGGAGGGGGAGAGATGGCGGGGAGGGGGAGAGATGGACGGGGAGGGGGAGAGATGGACAGGGGGAGGGGAGAGATGGACGGGGAGGGGAGAGATGGACGGGGAGGGGGAGAGATGGACAGGGGGAGGGGGAGAGATAGACAGGGGGAGGGGGAGAGATGGACAGGGGGAGGGGGAGAGATGGACGGGGAGGGGGGAGAGATGGACGGGGAGGGAGAGATGGACAGGGGGAGGGGGAGAGATGGACGGGGAGGGGGAGAGATGGACAGGGGGAGGGGATAGATGGACGGGGGGGGGGGAGAGATGGACGGGGAGGGGGAGAGATGGACGGGGAGGGGGGAGATGGACAGGGGGAGGGGGAGAGATGGACGGGGGAGGGGGAGAGATGGACAGGGGGAGGGGGAGAGATGGACGGGGAGGGGGAGAGATGGACGGGGAGGGGGAGAGATGGACAGGGGGAGGGGGAGAGATGGAGACAGGGAGAGATGGACAGGGGGAGGGGGAGAGATGGACAGGGGGGGAGGATGGGAAAGGAGACGAGAGGAAAGGGAGAGGAGGGAGGTAGAAGGAGAGAAGGAGAGTGTCAGACTGTAGCTCGGTTCTGGTCCAATATTATGATGAAGGTGACTAAATGTGTTTCCTTTCAGCTTGTGACAGCTGTGTGATCGTCTTGTTGGAGGATCTGGACAAAATGAACAACAGCTTTGGCTCCATTGCTCACCAGCTGACCAACCTGAACGCTTCCTCTATCGCTTGGGCCCAGCTACACAACGCCATAGACAATATCGCTGTGAGCACACACACACACACATACACACACACACACACACACACACACACACACATACACACACACACACACACACACACACACACACACACACACAAATACTCAATAAATGCACATACACCATATGTTTGTCTAAAAACACTAATTCAATCTGTTGACTGAGATTGACTCTGTTTCCCAGAATGCCACAGAGAACTACAACAGTACTCTGGATGAGAGCAGGAACAGAGTGGACATGTTGGAGGGAGAGATCATGACCATCAACTCAGACATCAATGACCTGGAGGAGAAGGTGATGATGATCTGTGATGACCCTCTCTGTCCACACTTCTCTCTCATTATTTAATCAGTTATTCAGCTCAATGACACTCTCTGTCCACACTTCTCTCTCAATATTTAATCAGTTATTCAGCTCAATGACCCTCTCTGTCCACACTTCTCTCTCATTATACATTTATTCTTCTCAGTTTCCTTTTTAAAATGTGTATTATCCTTATTTTTTCACATAAATGTTTATTATTTGAATTCATAACAGTTTCAAGTGTTCAAATACAAACATATGTGTATATATTTTTATCCCCACTACTCCAACGTCAGCTTATTGTAATTAATGCAGTTTGATGGTAAGGATGAAGGACAGCTGTACTGATGTAATGTTGTCCTCCCACCAGGTGGTGGCGACTGCAGACAAAGCAGACAGTCTGGGGAATAGCAGCAGTAACACCCATCAGAGAGCCCAGAACCTGCTCTCACACATCAACAACATCATAGGAGAGGTGGAAGGTAGCAGCCTCTGGGAAATCTTTATGGGGGACACTAAATCTGAGTTGATGTTGTCAGTGAAAATTATTCATTAAGAGTTCATCCCTCATTTTGTTGGATTAAAGTACATCCATAAAACATAAAACTCTCATTCTATTAGAGATACACTACATTACCAAAAGGATGTGGACACCTGCTCGTTGAACATCTCATTCCAAAATCATGGGCATTAATATGGAGTTGGTCCCCCTTTGGTCCTCTGTAGCTCAGCTGGTAGAGCACGGTGCTTGTAACGCCAAGGTAGTGGGTTCGATCCCCGGGACCACCCATACACAAAAATGTATGCACGCATGACTGTAAGTCGCTTTGGATAAAAGCGTCTGCTAAATGGCATATTATTATTATTATTATTATTATTATTATTATTATAACAGCCTCCACTCTTCTGGGAAGGCTTTCCACTAGATGTTGGCGCATTGCTGCGGGGACTTGCTTCCATTCAGCCACGAGCATTAGTGAGGTCGGGCACTGATGTTGGGCGATTAGGCCTGGCTCGCCGTCGGCATTTCAATTAATCCCAAAGGTGTTCGATGGAGTTGAGGTCAGGGCTCTATGCAGGCCAGTCAAGTTCTTCCACACCGACCTCGACAAACCATTTCTTGGACCTCGCTTTGTGCACGGGGACATTGTCATGGGCCTTCCCCAAACTGTTGCCACAAAGTTGGAAGCACAGAATCGTCTAGAATGTCATTGTATGCTGCAGCTTTAAGATTTCCGTTCACTGGAACTAAGGGGCTTAGCCCAAACCATGAAAAACAGCCCCAGACCATTATTCCTCTTCCACCAAACTTTACAGTTGGCACTATGCATTTGGGCAGGTAGCGTTCTCCTGGCATCCGCCAAACCCAGATTCGTCCGTCGGACTGCCAGATGGTGAAGTGTGATTCATCACTCCAAAGTCCAATGTCAGCGAGCTTTACACCACTCCAGCTGACGCTTGGCATTGCACATGGTAATCTTAGCCTTGTGTGCGGCTGCTCGGCCATGGAAACCCATTTCATGAAGCTCCCGACGAACAGTTATTGTGCTGATGTTGCTTCCAGAGGCAGTTTGGAACTCGGTAGTGAGTGTTGCAACCGAGGACAGACGATTTTTACGCGCTTCAGCATTTGACGGTCCCGTTCTGTGAGCTTGTGTGGCCTACCACTTCCCAGCTGAGCCGGTGTTGCTCGTAGACGTTTCCACTTCACAATAACAGCACTTACAGTTGACCGGGGCAGCTCTAGCAGGGCAGAAAATTGATGAACTGACTTGCCACTGAGCTCTTCAGTAAGGCCATTCTACAGCCAATGTTTGTCTATGGAGATTGCATGGCTGTGTGCTCGATTTTATACACCTGTCAGCAACGGGTGTGGCTGAAATAGCCAAATCCACTAATTGGAATGGGTGTCCACATACTTTTGTACAGTGCCTTCGGAAAGTATTCAGACCCCTTAACTTTTTCCACATTTTGTTACGTTACAACCTTATTCTAAAATGTATTAAATAAAACATGTTCCTCAGCAATCTACACAAAATACCCCATAATGACAAAGCAAAAACAGGTTTTTTAGAAATGTTTGCAAATATAAAAAATTAAAAACATAAGTATTCAAACCCTTTGCTATGAGACTCAAAATTTAGCTCAGGTGCATCCTGTTTCCATTGATCATCCTTGAGATGTTTCTACAAATTGATTGGAGTCCACCTGTGGTAAATTCAATTGATTGGACATGATTTGGAAAAGCACACACATTTACATTTACATTTACGTCATTTAGCAGACGCTCTTATCCAGAGCGACTTACAAATTGGTGCATTCAACTTATGATAGCCAGTGGGACAACCACTTCTTTTTTTTTGTGGGGGAGGGGTGGGGTAGAAGGATTACGTTTATACTATTCTAGGTATTCCTTAAAGAGGTAGGGTTTCAAGTGTCTCCGGAAGGTGGTCAGTGACTCCGCTGTCCTGGCATCGTGGGGGAGCTTGTTCCACCATTGGGGTGCCAGAGCAGCGAATAGCTTTGACTGGGCTGAGCGGGAACTGTGCTTCCGTAGAGGTAGGGGGGCTAGCAGGCCAGAGGTGGATGAACGTAGTGCCCTCGTTTGGGTGTAGGGTCTGATCAGAGCCTGAAGGTAAGGAGGTGCCGTTCCCCTCACAGCTCTGTAGGCAAGCACCATGGTCTTGTAGTAGATGCGAGCCTCAACTGGAAGCCAGTGGAGTGTGCGGAGGAGCGGGGTGACATGAGAGAACTTGGGAAGGTTGAACACCAGACGGGCTGCAGCGTTCTGGATAAGTTGTAGGGGTTTAATGGCACAGGCAGGGAGCCCAGCCAACAGCGAGTTGCAGTAATCCAGACGGGAGATGACAGTGCCTGGATTAGGACCTGTGCCACTTTCTGTGTAAACACCTGTCTATATAAGGTCCCACAGTTGACAGTGCATGTCATAGCAAAAACCAAGCCATGAGGTCAAAGGAATTGTGCGTAGAGCTCCGAGACAGGATTGTGTCGTGGCACAGATCTGGGGAAGGGTACCAAAAAATGTCTGCAGCATTGAAGGTCCCCAAGAACACAGGGCCTCATCATTCTTAAATGGAAGAAGTTTGGAACCACAAAGAATCTTCCTAGAGCTGGCCGCCCGGCCAAACTGAGCAATCGTGGGAGGAGAAGGGCCTTGGTCAGGGAGGTGACCAAGAACCCAATGGTCACTCTGACAGAGCTCTAGAGTTCCTCTGTGGAGATGAGAGAACCTTCCAGAAGGACAACCATCTCTGCAGCACTCCACCAATCAGACCTTTATGGTAGAGTGGCCAGACGGAATCCACTCCTCAGTAAATGGCACATGACAGACCGCTTGGAGTTTGCCAAAAGGCACCTAAAACTCTCAGACCATGAGAAACAAGACTCTCTGGTCTGATGAAACCAAGATTGAACTCTTTGGCCTGAATGCCAAGCGTCACGTCTGGAGGAAACCTGGCACCATCCCTACGGTGAAGCATGGTGGTGGCAGCATCATGCTGTGGGGATGTTTTTCAGCGGCAGGGACTGGGAGACTAGTCAGGATCGAGGCAAAGATGAATGGAGCAAAGTACAGAGAGATCCTTGATGAAAACCTGCTCCAGAGTGCTCAGGACCTCAGACTGGGGCGAAGGTTCACCTTCCAACAGGACAACGACCCTAAGCACACAGCCAAGACAACACCGGAGTGGCTTCGGGACAAGTCTCTGAATGTCCTTGAGTGGCCCAGCCAGAGCCCGAACTTGAACCCAATCGAACATCTCTGGAGAGACCTGAAAATAGCTGTGCAGCGACGCTCCCCATCCAACCTGACAGAGCTTGAGAGGATCTGCAGAGACGAATGGGACAAACTCCCCAAATACAGGTGTGCCAAGCTTGTAGCGTCATACCCAAGAAGACTTGAGGCTGTAATCGCTGCCAAAGGTGCTTCAACAAAGTACTGAGTAAAGGGTCTGAATACTTATGTAAATGTCATATTTTGTTTGTTATATTTGATAAATTAGCAAACATTTCTATAAACCTGTTTGTGCTTTGTCATTATGGGGTATTGTGTGTAGATAGATGAGATTTAAAAAAAACGATGTAATCCATTTTAGAACAAGACTGTAACGTAACAAAATGTGGGAAACGTCAAGGGGTCTGAATACTTTCCGAAAGCACTGTATGCCGTCATGTAGCCTCCTGTTCCAAAAACCCAGACAATATAGTTAGGTATAAAGCCTAATATTCTCAGCCTAAAACCCAAAACAAGAGGAAAGCATCACTCATCCACCCCCTCCTCCCTATCATCCAATGAAACAGAGGTTTGGCTTAAAACTAGAGTCTTTCATTTAAACAATTACAAAACAGCCACAACGTAACAAAATTTGGGAAAAGTCAAGGGGTCTGAATACTTTCCTAAGGCACTATATATATAGTGTATAAAGTACATTTAGTTGGGGTTTTTACAGTGCATATAACAAGTGTTTTCTCTCTCTCTGCCTATCCAGACTTCATGCTGCAGAATAACCGTACGGGTCTGAATGAGACGGAGGTGGAGGAGGACCTGTCTGAGAAGATGAAGCAGGTGGAGGTCATGCTGAGAGAGATGAGATTTAAGAGCTGTGTCAGACAGAAGAAGATAGCAGACAGAGAGCTGTCCGAGGCTGAGAAATGTGAGTAGCACCTGGAGCCAGAGAGAGAGAGAGGGAGGGTGGGAGGGAGGGAGGGAGGGAGAGAGAGGGAGGGAGGGAGGGAGGGAGGGAGGGAGGGGGGATGGAGAGAGAGAGGGAGGGAGGGGGATGGAGAGAGGGAGGGCGAAGGAGAGGGAGGGAGAGAGAGGGAGGGAGGGAGGGAGGGGGAAGGGAGGGAGGGAGGGAGGGAGAGAGAGGGAGGGAGGGAGGGGGATGGAGGGAGGGAGGGAGGGAGGGGGATGGAGAGAGAGAGGGAGGGAGGGAGGGAGAGAGAGGGAGGGAGAGAGGGGGATGGAGAGAGGGAGGGAGGGAGGGGATGGAGAGAGAGAGAGGCGAAGGAGAGGGAGGGAGAGAGAGGGAGGGAGGGAGGGAGGGGGGAAGAGAGGGAGGGGGATGGAGAGGGAGGGAGGGAGGGAGGGAGAGAGGGAGGGAGGGAGGGAGGGAGGGCGGGAGGGAGGGAGGGAGGGAGGGAGGGAGGGAGGGAGGGAGGGAGGGAGGGAGGGAGGGAGGGAGGGAGGGAGGGAGGGGAGGGAGGGAGAGAGAGAGACAGGGTTCGGTGGAGAGAGAGAGAGAGGGAGGGATGGAGAGAGAGAGAGAGGGAGGGAGGGAGGGAGGGAGGGAGGGAGGGAGGGAGGGAGGGAGGGAGGGAGGGAGGGATGGGGAGGGAGGGAGAGAGAGAGACAGGGTTCGGTGGAGAGAGAGAGAGGGAGGGATATGGAGAGAGAGAGGGAGGGATGGAGAGATGAGGTTCAAGAGTTGGTCTGAAGAAGACAGCAGAGAGCTGTCCGAGGCTGAGAAACGTGAGTTCAACTACAGAAATAACATTACTGGAGTGGAAGTCCCCATTCAAGTCAAACTTCCTCTGATGGGCAGCTGGTCATATTGACTGTACCTACCCAGAACCTAGGTTGAAGTTAACCAAGGTTAGGACAACCTAATAATTCCACGAGGAAGCTTTTTGAAAAATAAACAGCTTCGTGGGACTAGCGCCATTGCCAACTAGCATCGCTGGTCCCTTTGTTCAGAAATCATTTATGCAAAAAGTTGTGGGATATTAGAATCCTGTTTGTATCCTTGGTTATCGTCAACCTAGCCCATAACCAGGAAGTACTATTTCACTGAGCCACACCTGGAGGAGCTGTGGTCCATGTGTACGTCTGACTCGTCTTACTGTACTGCGTTGTATTACTGTACTGCGTTGTATTCACAACCTTCTGGTCATTATACTTAAGGTGTGTTTCTTTTCTCCCTAGTGCTGGAGAAGGTGAAAGACCAGCTGGTGAGTCGTGTGGAGGAGAACGAGGGCTTGGTGACGGACATCAGGGAGCGTCTGGGGAAGTTCCATGACCAACTGATGGACCTGAGGGACGCTCTGAACCAGGCGGTTAACAACACCGCCCTCGCCTCCGATACCAACGCTGTTAATGAGAAGAGGATGGAGGAGGGCCAGGTAACACACACACACACACACACACACACACACACACACACACACACACACACACACACACACACACACACACACACACACACACACACACACACACACACACACACAGGAAAGCAGTATGAGAGTTTATCCACAATCAGACACAGACATCCTTTTTTTACATATTCAACTCTTTTTGACCTGCAATGTTTGAACTCATCATAGTGTTTCTGTCCTCAGCAAAAGGTGGATGAGTTGAATGGGAAGCACAAGGTGGTGGAGGATCTCCTGCAGATGGCAGAGGATGATGTAGCGACCGTCAACGACATGCTGTCTATGCTGCACGACTCCAAGGAGGTGAGCCTCATCCCTTACAGAGTTTTAAAAATATATATACAGTAGTCCCCTCACATATCACCCTCATCAAGACCGTATTAGTCTAAACACTAGGGCCGTGGAAAAAGTGATTAAAACACAGTTAAAGACAGAAAATCCCTAATGTCAGAAACGATCTAAACATTTTACATTACATTTACATTTTAGTCATTTAGCAGACGCTCTTATCCAGAGCGACTTACAGTTAGTGAGTTCATACATTATTTTATTTTTTATTTTTTCATAAACAAAGTGAGGCAGTCCCTGAAAATCTCCAAGCAGATCTCAAGCAGTCTGATTAGAACTCAAACATTCCCATTGTACAATAAAACCTTTATCTAAAAAGACTCCAGCCACCCAAGACATGGACTGTTCTTTCTGCTACCGCACGGCAAGCTGTACTGATGCAGCAAATCTGGAACCAACAGGACCCTGAACAGCTTCTATCCCCAAATAGTTAGTTAAATAGTTAGTTAAATAGTTAACCAATAGCTACCCAGACTATCTGCATTGACCCCTTTTTACACTAACTCTCTTGACTCATCACGTACACTGCTGCTACTGTCTATTATCTATCCTGTTGTCTAGTCACTTTACCCCTACCTACAGTATACTGCTGCTACTGTCTATTATCTATCCTGTTGTCTAGTCACTTTATCCCTAGTTATATGTACAGTGGGGGGAAAAAGTATTTAGTCAGCCACCAATTGTGCAAGTTCTCCCACTTAAAAAGATGAGAGAGGCCTGTAATTTTCATCATAGGTACACATCAACTATGACAGACAAAATGAGGAAAAAAAATCCAGAAAATCACATTGTAGGATTTTTTATGAATTTATTTGCAAATTATGGTGGAAAATAAGTATTTGGTCAATAACAAAAGTTTCTCAATACTTTGTTATATACCCTTTGTAGGCAATGACACAGGTCAAACGTTTTCTGTAAGTCTTCACAAGGTTTTCACACACTGTTGCTGGTATTTTGGCCCATTCCTCCATGCAGATCTCCTCTAGAGCAATGATGTTTTGGGGCTGTCGGTGGGCAACACAGACTTTCAACTCCCTCCAAAGATTTTCTATGGGGTTGAGATCTGGAGACTGGCTAGGCCACTCCAGGACCTTGAAATGCTTCTTACGAAGCCACTCCTTCGTTGCCCGGGTGGTGTGTTTGGGATCATTGTCATGCTGAAAGACCCAGCCACGTTTCATCTTCAATGCCCTTGCTGATGGAATGAGGTTTTCACTCAAAATCTCACGATACATGGCCCCATTCATTCTTTCCTTTACACGGATCAGTCGTCCTGGTGTTTCCACCCCCATGCTTCACAGTAGGTATGGTGTTCTTTGGATGCAACTCAGCATTCTTTGTCCTCCAAACACGACGAGTTGAGTTTTTACCAAAAAGTTATATTTTGGTTTCATCTGACCATATGACATTCTCCCAATCCTCTTCTGGATCATCCAAATGCACTCTAGCAAACTTCAGACGGGCCTGGACATGTACTGGCTTAAGCAGGGGGACACATCTGGCACTGCAGGATTTGAGTCCCTGGCGGCGTAGTGTGTTACTGATGGTAGGCTCTGTTACTTTGGTCCCAGCTCTCTGCAGGTCATTCACTAGGTCCCCCCGTGTGGTTCTGGGATTTTTGCTCACCGTTCTTGTGATTATTTTGACCCCACGGGGTGAGATCTTGCGTGGAGCCCCAGATCGAGGGAGATTATCAGTGGTCTTGTATGTCTTCCATTTCCTAATAATTGCTCCCACAGTTGATTTCTTCAAACCAAGCTGCTTACATATTGCAGATTCAGTCTTCCCAGCCTGGTGCAGGTCTACAATTTTGTTTCTGGTGTCCTTTGACAGCTCTTTGGTCTTGGCCATAGTGGAGTTTGGAGTGTGACGGTTTGAGGTTGTGGACAGGTGTCTTTTATACTGATAACAAGTTCAAACAGGTGCCATTAATACAGGTAACGAGTGGAGGACAGAGGAGCCTCTTAAAGAAGAAGTTACAGGTCTGTGAGAGCCAGAAATCTTGCTTGTTTGTAGGTGACCAAATACTTATTTTCCACCATAATTTGCAAATAAATTCATTAAAAATCCTACAATGTGATTTTCTGGATTTTTTTCTCTCAATTTGTCTGTCATATTTGACGTGTACCTATGATGAAAATTACAGGCCTCTCTCATCTTTTTAAGTGGGAGAACTTGCACAATTGGTGGCTGACTAAATACTTTTTTCCCCCACTGTACATATCTACCTCAATTACCTCGTACCCCTGTACATAGACTCAGTACTGGTACCCTTGCACATATACTCAGTACTGGTACCCCTGTACATAGACTCAGTACTGGTACCCCTGTACATAGACTCAGTACTGGTACCCCTGTACATAGACTCAGTACTGGTGCCCCTGTACATAGACTCAGTACTGGTGCCCCTGTACATAGACTCAGTACTGGTACCCCTGTACATAGACTCAGTACTGGTACCCCTGTACATAGACTCAGTACTGGTACCCCTGTACATAGACTCAGTACTGGTACCCCTGTACATAGACTCAGTACTGGTACCCCTGTACATAGACTCAGTACTGGTACCCCTGCACATAGACTCAGTACTGGTACCCCTGCACATAGACTCAGTACTGGTACCCCTGTATATAGACTCAGTACTGGTACCCCTGTACATAGACTCAGTACTGGTACCCCTGTACATAGACTCAGTACTGGTACCCCTGTACATAGACTCAGTACTGGTACCCCTGTACATAGACTCAGTACTGGTACCCCTGTACATAGACTCAGTACTGGTACCCCTGTACATAGACTCAGTACTGGTGCCCCTGTACATAGACTCAGTACTGGTGCCCCTGTACATAGACTCAGTACTGGTACCCCTGTACATAGACTCAGTACTGGTACCCCTGTACATAGACTCAGTACTGGTACCCCTGTACATAGACTCAGTACTGGTACCCCTGTACATAGACTCAGTACTGGTACCCCTGTACATAGACTCAGTACTGGTACCCCTGCACATAGACTCAGTACTGGTACCCCTGCACATAGACTCAGTACTGGTACCCCTGCATATAGACTCAGTACTGGTACCCCTGTACATAGACTCAGTACTGGTACCCCTGTACATAGACTCAGTACTGGTACCCCTGTACATAGACTCAGTACTGGTACCCCCTGTACACCGAGTATACCAAACATTAGGAACACTTTCCTAATATTGAGTTTTATTCATTAGATTTTATTTTATCTAGAATCTCCTGTCTCCTTTAAACCCCTTCTCTCTAGGATTATGAGCGTTTGGCTGCTCAGTTGGATGGTGCCAGGATGCCCCTGGCAGAAAAGGTGCAGACGTTTGCCCCCTCCCTCAGTAAGATACCGCTGGTGGAGGCAGCAGAGACACATGCTGAACTACTCAGTGAGCTGGCCATGAACATCTCCAGGTGAGGAGTTGATGGGTTGATGGATGGATATTGATTGATTGATTGATTGATTGATTGATTGATTGATTGGTTGCTTTTTTTGGTTGATGGATGGATGGTTGGTTGGTTGGTTGATTGATTGATTTGACGTCGACTTCATGTTTTCTCCTCTGTGGTTGCAGTGTGATCTCCAACACCAACAAGGATGGTTTCATCCAGCGAGCGGTGAACGCGTCCCGGGCCTACACCAACATCATCGCCGGAGTCAGAGACGCTGAGATTGCTGCCAACCAAGCCAACAAAGCTGCTATGGATGCACTGGAGGTACGGGAAACACACACACACATACACGTATTTCCTACATTGTGAGGACCATGACAGAGCACACACACATACACGTATTTCCTACATTGTGAGGACCATGACAGAGCACACACACATACACGTATTTCCTACATTGTGAGGACCATGACAGAGCACACACACATACACGTATTTCCTACATTGTGAGGACCATGACAGAGCACACACACATACACGTATTTCCTACATTGTGAGGACCATGACAGAGCACACACACATACACGTATTTCCTACATTGTGAGGACCATGACAGAGCACACACACATACACGTATTTCCTACATTGTGAGGACCATGACAGAGCACACACACATACACGTATTTCCTACATTGTGAGGACAATGACAGAGCACACACACATACACGTATTTCCTACATTGTGAGGACCATGACAGAGCACACACACATACACGTATTTCCTACATTGTGAGGACCATGACAGAGCACACACACATACACGTATTTCCTACATTGTGAGGACCATGACAGAGCACACACACATACACGTATTTCCTACATTGTGAGGACCATGACAGAGCACACACACATACACGTATTTCCTACATTGTGAGGACCATGACAGAGCACACACACATACACGTATTTCCTACATTGTGAGGACCATGACAGAGCACACACACATACACGTATTTCCCTAGATTGTGAGGACAATGACAGAGCACACACACATACACGTATTTCCTACATTGTGAGGACTATGACAGAGCACACACACATACACGTATTTCCTACATTGTGAGGACCATGACAGAGCACACACACATACACGTATTTCCTACATTGTGAGGACCATGACAGAGCACACACACATACACGTATTTCCTACATTGTGAGGACCATGACAGAGCACACACACATACACGTATTTCCTACATTGTGAGGACCATGACAGAGCACACACACATACACGTATTTCCTAGATTGTGAGGACAATGACAGAGCACACACACATACACGTATTTCCTACATTGTGAGGACCATGACAGAGCACACACACATACACGTATATCCTACATTGTGAGGACCATGACAGAGCACACACACATACACGTATTTCCTACATTGTGAGGACCATGACAGAGCACACACACAAAAGACACTCAGACTCACAGAAACAGCATTACACACTATATGCAATGCATATGTGTGGCACCTAAACAATGCCATAATGGGCCTGTAAGAAGCTAACATACAGTATGTTTGTTGTGTTGTTGTTGATTTGTGCAGAATGTGAAGGGTCAGGACCTGGGTCAGGTAGCTGACGGTCTGAGGAAGCACAGTTCTGAACTGGTGGAGGAAGCTGATACACTGCAACAGGAGCTGGGTAATAATGGTAATAATGGTAATAATGGTAATAATGGTAATAATGGTAATAATGGTAATAATGGTAATAATGGTAATACGGGCAATAATGGTAATAATGGTAATCATGGTAATCATGGCAATCATGGTAATCACGGTAATCACGGTAATCATGGCAATCATGGTAATCATGGTAATAATGGTAATCATGGTAATCATGGTAATCATGGTAATCATGGCAATCATGGTAATCACGGTAATCACGGTAATTATGGTAATCACGGTAATCATGGTAATACTGGTAATAATGGCACAACTATTGTTTCCTCCCACCTCAGATGAATAGGGTTAGAACATTCTGGAAACTTTCCCCAAATTGAAATCAGGAGGGATTAAACAGGGAGGAAACTAGGACTTCTGGTAAAAACTGGGAATTAAGGTTACAACCCTAGTGGTAAATGCTTGTCGCTTGATGTTTTATTTTTTTGTGCTGATTTTCTTTAACAGCAAGAAAACGTTATTTTATTTCATAACTTATTGTTGCCTTTCTCCTGTTAGATCTGAAGCCCCAGCTCCGGGATGCCAGGGCTCGTCTGGATGAGGCCAAGCATAAACAGAAGACTCTACTGAAAGACCTTGAGATGGTGCAGAGTAACCTCAACTTCAGCAGAGGTAAGGTCAGACAGACACACACACACGCACGCACGCACGCACGCACGCACGCACGCACGCACGCACGCACACACACACACACACACACACACACACACACACACACACACACACACACACACACACACGTACACACACACACACACACACACACACACACACGTACACACACACACACATACACACGTACACACACACACACACGTACACACACACACACACACACACACACGTACAGACCATCATCGTAAATACGATCAGGTCCTCAACGTATACAAGTACAAACAAACACATGTTGCTTACACTCCACTCCAATACTGACCTACCCTGTCCCTCCTACTCTGTCCCTCCTACCCTGTCCCTCCTACCCTGTCCCTCCTACCCTGTCCCTCCAACCCTGTCCCTCCTACCCTGTCCCTCCAACCCTGTCCCTCCTACTCTGTCCCTCCTACCCTGTCCCTCCTACCCTGTCCCTCCAACCCTGTCCCTCCTACCCTGTCCCTCCTACCCTGTCCCTCCTACCCTGTCCCTCCTACCCTGTCCCTCCAACCCTGTCCCTCCAACCCTGTCCCTCCAACCCTGTCCCTCCTACCCTGTCCCTCCTACCCTGTCCCTCCAACCCTGTCCCTCCTACCCTGTCCCTCCTACCCTGTCCCTCCAACCCTGTCCCTCCTACCCTGTCCCTCCTACCCTGTCCCTCCAACCCTGTCCCTCCTACCCTGTCCCTCCTACCCTGTCCCTCCTACCCTGTCCCTCCTACCCTGTCCCTCCTACCCTGTCCCTCCTACCCTGTCCCTCCAACCCTGTCCCTCCAACCCTGTCCCTCCTACCCTGTCCCTCCAACCCTGTCCCTCCTACCCTGTCCCTCCAACCCTGTCCCTCCTACCCTGTCCCTCCAACCCTGTCCCTCCTACCCTGTCCCTCCTACCCTGTCCCTCCAACCCTGTCCCTCCAACCCTGTCCCTCCAACCCTGTCCCTCCTACCCTGTCCCTCCAACCCTGTCCCTCCAACCCTGTCCCTCCTACCCTGTCCCTCCAACCCTGTCCCTCCTACCCTGTCCCTCCAACCCTGTCCCTCCTACCCTGTCCCTCCAACCCTGTCCCTCCTACCCTGTCCCTCCAACCCTGTCCCTCCAACCCTGTCCCTCCAACCCTGTCCCTCCTACCCTGTCCCTCCAACCCTGTCCCTCCAACCCTGTCCCTCCAACCCTGTCCCTCCTACCCTGTCCCTCCAACCCTGTCCCTCCTACCCTGTCCCTCCAACCCTGTCCCTCCTACCCTGTCCCTCCAACCCTGTCCCTCCAACCCTGTCCCTCCAACCCTGTCCCTCCTACCCTGTCCCTCCTACCCTGTCCCTCCTACCCTGTCCCTCCAACCCTGTCCCTCCTACCCTGTCCCTCCAACCCTGTCCCTCCTACCCTGTCCCTCCTACCCTGTCCCTCCAACCCTGTCCCTCCAACCCATATCTGTACATACTGTCCTCCAGAGGAGACCGCCGAGGTTATAGAGGAGGCGAAGGCTGCAGCAGAGCAGGCCAACAGCACAGCGGTGCAGGTAGAGGACGTCCTGGCCCCTATCAAAGAGCAGCTGGACCAATGGCAGCAGCAGTATGGAGACGCTGACACCACCAATGATGACATCAACAAGGCCTTCCTGGAGGCCAACAAGTCTGGTAGGTCTTCAACCACTAGTCTGGTAGGACCACTAGATACTATTAGACAGTAGGTGTGGTTGGACCACTAGATACTATTAGACAGTAGGTCTGGTTGGACCACTAGATACTATTAGACAGTAGGTCTGGTTGGACCACTAGACAGTAGGTCTGGTTGGACCACTAGATACTATTAGACAGTAGGTCTGGTTGGACCACTAGATACTATTAGACAGTAGGTCTGGTTGGACCACTAGATACTATTAGACAGTAGGTCTGGTTGGACCACTAGATACTATTAGACAGTAGGTCTGGTTGGACCACTAGATACTATTAGACAGTAGGTCTGGTTGGACCACTAGATACCATTAGACAGTAGGTCTGGTTGGACCACTAGATACTATTAGACAGTAGGTCTGGTTGGACCACTAGATACTATTAGACAGTAGGTCTGGTTGGACCACTAGATACCATTAGACAGTAGGTCTGGTTGGACCACTAGATACTATTAGACAGTAGGTCTGGTTGGACCACTAGATACTATTAGACAGTAGGTCTGGTTGGACCACTAGACAGTAGGTCTGGTTGGACCACTAGATACTATTAGACAGTAGGTCTGGTTGGACCACTAGATACCATTAGACAGTAGGTCTGGTTGGACCACTAGATACTATTAGACAGTAGGTCTGGTTGGACCACTAGATACCACTAGACAGTAGGTCTGGTTGGACCACTAGATACTATTAGACAGTAGGTCTGGTTGGACCACTAGATACTATTAGACAGTAGGTCTGGTTGGACCATTAGACAGTAGGTCTGGTTGGACCATTAGACAGTAGGTCTGGTTGGACCACTAGATACTATTAGACAGTAGGTGTGGTTGGACCACTAGATACCATTAGACAGTAGGTCTGGTTGGACCACTAGATACTATTAGACAGTAGGTCTGGTTGGACCACTAGATACTATTAGACAGTAGGTCTGGTTGGACCACTAGATACTATTAGACAGTAGGTCTGGTTGGACCACTAGATACTATTAGACAGTAGGTCTGGTTGGACCATTAGACAGTAGGTCTGGTTGGACCATTAGACAGTAGGTCTGGTTGGACCACTAGATACTATTAGACAGTAGGTGTGGTTGGACCACTAGATACCATTAGACAGTAGGTCTGGTTGGACCACTTGATACTATTAGACAGTAGGTGTGGTTGGACCACTAGATACTATTAGACAGTAGGTGTGGTTGGACCACTAGATACCATTAGACAGTAGGTCTGGTTGGACCACTAGATACTATTAGACAGTAGGTCTGGTTGGACCACTAGATACCATTAGACAGTAGGTCTGGTTGGACCACTAGATACTATTAGACAGTACGTCTGGTTGGACCACTAGATACCATTAGACAGTAGGTCTGGTTGGACCACTAGATACTATTAGACAGTAGGTCTGGTTGGACCACTAGATACTATTAGACAGTAGGTCTGGTTGGACCACTAGATACTATTAGACAGTAGGTCTGGTTGGACCACTAGATACCATTAGACAGTAGGTCTGGCTGGACCACTAGATACCATTAGACAGTAGGTCTGGTTGGACCACTAGATACCATTAGACAGTAGGTCTGGTTGGACCACTAGATACCATTAGACAGTAGGTCTGGTTGGACCACTAGATACCATTAGACAGTAGGTCTGGTTGGACCACTAGATACCATTAGACAGTAGGTCTGGTTGGACCACTAGATACCATTAGACAGTAGGTCTGGTTGGACCACTAGATACCATTAGACAGTAGGTCTGGTTGGACCACTAGATACCATTAGACAGTAGGTCTGGTTGGACCACTAGATACCATTAGACAGTAGGTCTGGTTGGACCACTAGATACTATTAGACAGTAGGTCTGGTTGGACCACTAGATACTATTAGACAGTAGGTCTGGTTGGACCACTAGATACTATTAGACAGTAGGTCTGGTTGGACCACTAGATACTATTAGACAGTAGGTCTGGTTGGACCACTAGATACTATTAGACAGTAGGTCTGGTTGGACCACTAGATACCATTAGACAGTAGGTCTGGTTGGACCACTAGATACTATTAGACAGTAGGTCTGGTTGGACCACTAGATACTATTAGACAGTAGGTCTGGTTGGACCACTAGATACCATTAGACAGTAGGTCTGGTTGGACCACTAGATACTATTAGACAGTAGGTCTGGTTGGACCACTAGATACCATTAGACAGTAGGTCTGGTTGGACCACTAGACAGTAGGTCTGGTTGGACCACTAGATACCATTAGACAGTAGGTCTGGTTGGACCACTAGACGGTAGGTCTGGTTGGACCACTAGATACCATTAGACAGTAGGTCTGGTTGGACCACTAGATACCATTAGACAGTAGGTCTGGTTGGACCACTAGATACCATTAGACAGTAGGTCTGGTTGGACCACTAGATACTATTAGACAGTAGGTCTGGTTGGACCACTAGACAGTAGGTCTGGTTGGACCACTAGATACTATTAGACAGTAGGTCTGGTTGGACCACTAGATACCATTAGACAGTAGGTCTGGTTGGACCACTAGATACCATTAGACAGTAGGTCTGGTTGGACCACTAGATACTATTAGACAGTAGGTCTGGTTGGACCACTAGACAGTAGGTCTGGTTGGACCACTAGATACTATTAGACAGTAGGTCTGGTTGGACCACTAGATACCATTAGACAGTAGGTCTGGTTGGACCACTAGATACTATTAGACAGTAGGTCTGGTTGGACCACTAGATACCATTAGACAGTAGGTCTGGTTGGACCACTAGACAGTAGGTCCGGTTGGACCACTAGATACCATTAGACAGTAGGTCTGGTTGGACCACTAGATACTATTAGACAGTAGGTCTGGTTGGACCACTAGATACCATTAGAAAGTAGGTCTGGTTGGACCACTAGACAGTAGGTCTGGTTGGACCACTAGATACTATTAGACAGTAGGTCTGGTTGGACCACTAGATACCATTAGACAGTAGGTCTGGTTGGACCACTAGATACTATTAGACAGTAGGTCTGGTTGGACCACTAGATACCATTAGACAGTAGGTCTGGTTGGACCACTAGATACCATTAGACAGTAGGTCTGGTTGGACCACTAGACAGTAGGTCTGGTTGGACCACTAGATACCATTAGACAGTAGGTCTGGTTGGACCACTAGATACCATTAGACAGTAGGTCTGGTTGGACCACTAGATACCATTAGACAGTAGGTCTGGTTGGACCACTAGATACCATTAGACAGTAGGTCTGGTTGGACCACTAGATACCATTAGACAGTAGGTCTGGTTGGACCACTAGATACCATTAGACAGTAGGTCTGGTTGGACCACTAGATACTATTAGACAGTAGGTCTGGTTGGACCACTAGACAGTAGGTCTGGTTGGACCACTAGATACCATTAGACAGTAGGTCTGGTTGGACCACTAGATACTATTAGACAGTAGGTCTGGTTGGACCACTAGATACCATTAGACAGTAGGTCTGGTTGGACCACTAGATACTATTAGACAGTAGGTCTGGTTGGACCACTAGACAGTAGGTCTGGTTGGACCACTAGATACCATTAGACAGTAGGTCTGGTTGGACCACTAGATACTATTAGACAGTAGGTCTGGTTGGACCACTAGATACCATTAGACAGTAGGTCTGGTTGGACCACTAGATACTATTAGACAGTAGGTCTGGTTGGACCACTAGATACTATTAGACAGTAGGTCTGGTTGGACCACTAGATACTATTAGACAGTAGGTCTGGTTGGACCACTAGATACTATTAGACAGTAGGTCTGGTTGGACCACTAGATACCATTAGACAGTAGGTCTGGTTGGACCACTAGATACTATTAGACAGTAGGTCTGGTTGGACCACTAGATACCATTAGACAGTAGGTCTGGTTGGACCACTAGATACCATTAGACAGTAGGTCTGGTTGGACCACTAGATACCACTAGACAGTAGGTCTGGTTGGACCACTAGACAGTAGGTCTGGTTGGACCACTAGATACCATTAGACAGTAGGTCTGGTTGGACCACTAGATACTATTAGACAGTAGGTCTGGTTGGACCACTAGACAGTAGGTCTGGTTGGACCACTAGATACCATTAGACAGTAGGTCTGGTTGGACCACTAGATACCATTAGACAGTAGGTCTGGTTGGACCACTAGATACTATTAGACAGTAGGTCTGGTTGGACCACTAGATACTATTAGACAGTAGGTCTGGTTGGACCACTAGATACCATTAGACAGTAGGTCTGGTTGGACCACTAGATACCATTAGACAGTAGGTCTGGTTGGACCACTAGATACTATTAGACAGTAGGTCTGGTTGGACCACTAGATACTATTAGACAGTAGGTCTGGTTGGACCACTAGATACCATTAGACAGTAGGTCTGGTTGGACCACTAGATACTATTAGACAGTAGGTCTGGTTGGACCACTAGATACTATTAGACAGTAGGTCTGGTTGGACCACTAGATACTATTAGACAGTAGGTCTGGTTGGACCACTAGATACCATTAGACAGTAGGTCTGGTTGGACCACTAGATACTATTAGACAGTAGGTCTGGTTGGACCACTAGATACCATTAGACAGTAGGTCTGGTTGGACCACTAGATACTATTAGACAGTAGGTCTGGTTGGACCACTAGATACCATTAGACAGTAGGTCTGGTTGGACCACTAGATACTATTAGACAGTAGGTCTGGTTGGACCACTAGATACTATTAGACAGTAGGTCTGGTTGGACCACTAGATACTATTAGACAGTAGGTCTGGTTGGACCACTAGATACCATTAGACAGTAGGTCTGGTTGGACCACTAGATACCATTAGACAGTAGGTCTGGTTGGACCACTAGATACCATTAGACAGTAGGTCTGGTTGGACCACTAGATACTATTAGACAGTAGGTCTGGTTGGACCACTAGATACCATTAGACAGTAGGTCTGGTTGGACCACTAGATACTATTAGACAGTAGGTCTGGTTGGACCACTAGATACCATTAGACAGTAGGTCTGGTAGGTCCTTGATAGTTTCACCTTATAATATTGCTATTATAGCTGATTAGGATTGATTTTCATAAAGTGGTGTGTAGAGATTTGTTAAGGTCTGTTTGAATTGGTAGACTAAATGGTATTGTCCTGGATTTAATATAAAGTTTACTAGGCAATTGTTCGAGGTAGAAAAGCTTTGCTTCTCTGATCATGCAAGAGACGAAACATTTGCTCAAGTCTGCTTAAATGGGTAGACTGACAGAACATTTCTGTCTGTGTGTCCCTCCAGTGGGTATGTTGGGCGAGGCCATCCCAATACTGATGAAGAAGCTGGACAAGCTGCAGAACCACTCAGCCCAGATGCCCAACATCTCAGAGAACATCCTCAGGATCAGACAGCTCATCGCAGAGGCCCGCAAGGCCGCCAGCAAAGTACGGTGGCTCACACGGGACAAACATAACCCAGACCCTCAATATGAATACACGTGCTACCTATAAGTCGTTTCAGATAAAAGTGTTAAATGTAGTTATTGTATGAATAAAGTATGAATGTTGGTCAAAACTATGATATGAGAACATTTAACTACTATGACTACGTCAACATACATTGGTATCGATGACGAGCTCACCAGTTGATTTCCATCAACAAGGCCTTCCTGGAGGCCAACAAGTCTGGTAGGTCTTCAACCACTAGTCTGGTTGGACCACTAGATACCATTAGACAGTAGGTCTGGTTGGACCACTAGATACCATTAGACAGTAGGTCTGGTTGGACCACTAGACAGTAGGTCTGGTTGGACCACTAGATACTATTAGACAGTAGGTCTGGTTGGACCACTAGATACTATTAGACAGTAGGTCTGGTTGGACCACTAGATACTATTAGACAGTAGGTCTGGTTGGACCACTAGATACTATTAGACAGTAGGTCTGGTTGGACCACTAGACACCATTAGACAGTAGGTCTGGTTGGACCACTAGATACTATTAGACAGTAGGTCTGGTTGGACCACTAGATACTATTAGACAGTAGGTCTGGTTGGACCACTAGACACCATTAGACAGTAGGTCTGGTTGGACCACTAGATACTATTAGACAGTAGGTCTGGTTGGACCACTAGACACCATTAGACAGTAGGTCTGGTTGGACCACTAGATACTATTAGACAGTAGGTCTGGTTGGACCACTAGATACCATTAGACAGTAGGTCTGGTTGGACCACTAGATACTATTAGACAGTAGGTCTGGTTGGACCACTAGACACCATTAGACAGTAGGTCTGGTTGGACCACTAGATACTATTAGACAGTAGGTCTGGTTGGACCACTAGATACTATTAGACAGTAGGTCTGGTTGGACCACTAGATACTATTAGACAGTAGGTCTGGTTGGACCACTAGATACTATTAGACAGTAGGTCTGGTTGGACCACTAGATACCATTAGACAGTAGGTCTGGTTGGACCACTAGACACCATTAGACAGTAGGTCTGGTTGGACCACTAGATACTATTAGACAGTAGGTCTGGTTGGACCACTAGATACCATTAGACAGTAGGTCTGGTTGGACCACTAGATACTATTAGACAGTAGGTCTGGTTGGACCACTAACCAGTTTATTTCCATATCTTCTTCTCCCTCTCAGGTGAGCGTACCTGTCAAGTTCAACGGGACATCGGGTGTGCAGGTGCGTACGCCCAGTAACCTGGCAGACCTGGCAGCCTACAACTCCCTCAAGTTCTACATCGCCCTGCCCGAGGCCTCACGCGCCCGCAGACAGGCCCAACCAGACAAACAGTTTGTCTTCTACCTCGGAAACAAGAACGTAAGTATTTTTATTATTATTTTTCAAACTCTGTTCATTCCGTTTTTTCATATCATAAGAAAATACAAAATAAAATAATAAATACAACACGTTATCTTCCACGCATACTGTGGGACAGAGAATAATTAATGTAAGTATTTTTTAAGCATTTATAAACATTTATAAGGCTATATAATGACGTATTCATGAAAGGCTCCCTAAGACAGTGTTTATCATTAGACAGTGTTTATCATTAGACAGTGTTCATCATTACTAGTCTAGTTTTTAATGTAGTCTTTTTCTAGAAAACTGTTTGAGAAGAATGACCATCAAATATGGAATTCTATAGTCCAGTAATACCACAGTTTGAGTCATAATACCCATAAAGCCTAGCGGTCAAACAGGGAAATGGTTCGAATCGTCTTTTCCACCATTCATTTTTTTCTTTGGGGATTTTAGAAACACTAAATATAAGGGCTGTGTTTCGTGCAAGCTTACCCTGGCGTGACGTTTTGATAGCCGCATAAATCTCTCTAGGACAAGGTGACTTTTAGCCATATATTTGCCTGTATTTACCCCCCAAAAATGAAATGCTAATTAGCTGCTAATGTGGTTATCATAAAGAACTACAAATGCCATGATGATGTGGACTAGACTGCTGAATCGAGGCAAAGGTAAGAATCTCTGGATTAACTATCTAATGTTAGCTAAATTTAGTAATGAATAAATTAGCTACATTTCTTTAAATGGACAATTCTGTGAACTGTCTTGTGCAAGTTTTAAATTGGTACAATACCTGTTAGCAAAGGTGTCAGCTAGAGATGACATAAAAGAGCTTGCAGGGATTTGTAGTTTTGCATGATGTCTATAATAATAATATGCCATTTAGCAGACGCTTTTATCCAAAGCGACTTACAGTCATGTGTGCATACATTTTTGTGTATGGGTGGTCCCGGGGATCGAACCCACTACCCTGGCATTACAAGCACCGTGCTCTACCAGCTGAGCTACAGAGGACCACTTTGATGCTAATTAGCATTTTTGAATCTGAAAGTAAATAGAGCTGAATATATTGATAAAAGTCACCTTGTCCGAGAGAGATTTACACGGTTATAAAATGTCACACCAGGGTAAGCCTTCACGAAACACAGACCTTATTTTAAGTTTTTCTAAAATCCCCTATGGGAAAAATGAATGGTGGAAAAAACGATTGGAACCATTTCCCTGTTTGACCACTAGGTTTTATGGGTATTATGACACCTCCACTGTGGGGCTCTATGATAATGCGTTTCCTGTTTCCTGTCTGTAGTCCAGTAATGATAATGCATTTCTTGTTTCCTGTCTGTAGTCCAGTAATGATAATGCGTTTCCTGTTTCCTGTCTGTAGTCCAGTAATGATAATGCGTTTCTTGTTTCCTGCCTGTAGTCCAGTAATGATAATGCGTTTCTTGTTTCATGTCTGTAGTCCAGTAATGATAATGCATTTCCTGTTTCCTGTCTGTAGTCCAGTAATGATAATGCGTTTCATGTTTCCTGTCTGTAGTCCAGTAATGATAATGCGTTTCTTGTTTCCTGTCTGTAGTCCAGTAATGATAATGCGTTTCTTGTTTCATGTCTGTAGTCCAGTAATGATAATGCGTTTCCTGTTTCCTGTCTGTAGTCCAGTAATGATAATGCGTTTCCTGTTTCCTGTCTGTAGTCCAGTAATGATATAATGCGATTTCTTGTTTCCTGTCTGTAGTCCAGTAAGGAGTTCCTGGGCATGATGCTGGAGGGGCGGAGACTGCACTGGCTGTTCAACGTGGGTGGAGACACGGCTGAGGTGGAGATGCAGGAGGACGTCCAAACAGATGGTGACTTCAACAACGTGGTCCTGGAAAGGTAACAACTGCCACTGTCATTGGCTGGATTTGTTCTCACTCGGGAACCCAATTTCCTCATAGTCCAAGGGCGACAATTGGCCTTACAAGTCTCAGGCAGGCTATATCATCAGGAGAGTGTCATTTCAAATAATCTCAGCTACGCCACCTGCCATTATCACCACCACCACCACCATCACCATGTTAACCTGCCATCTCTCTCTCTCTCTATCTCTCTATCTCTAGGATCCTTCAGTACGGTGAGATGGCCATGTCTTTAGAGATCAGTGAACCCAGGGTGACCAAGGCTGTGGTGGAGGCAGGAGGGGACAGCGGACTGCTCAACCTCCAGACTGAAGACACTGTGTTCTACGTGGGAGGGTACCCCGACACCTTCACGGTGAGAAGCAGCTGTGTGTGATTGGGGAGGCCTAGCTGTGGTTTTCTCCCATATATCTCTAATGTTAGTAACTTATAGATATGTTTCCTCTCTCAACCCCCTCAGTAACCCATATCTCTCTCTACCTTCTCTCAGCCCCCTCAGTAACCCATATCTCTCTCTACCTTCTCTCAGCCCCCTCAGTAACCCATATCTCTCTCTACCTTCTCTCAGCCCCCTCAGTAACCCATATCTCTCTCTACCTTCTCTCAGCCCCCTCAGTAACCCATATCTCTCTCTACCTTCTCTCAGCCCCCTCAGTAACCCATATCTCTCTCTACCTTCTCTCAGTCCCCTCAGTAACCCATATATCTCTCTACCTTCTCTCAGCCCCCTCAGTAACCCATATCTCTCTCTACCTTCTCTCAGCCCCCTCAGTAACCCATATCTCTCTCTAGCTTCTCTCAGCCCCCTCAGTAACCCATATCTCTCCCTACCTTCTCTCAGTCCCCTCAGTAACCCATATCTCTCTCTACCTTCTCTCAGCCCCCTCAGTAACCCATATCTCTCTACCTTCTCTCAGTCCCCTCAGTAACCCAAATATCTCTCTAGCTTCTCTCAGCCCCCTCAGTAACCCATATCTCTCTCTACCTTCTCTCAGCCCCCTCAGTAACCCATATCTCTCTCTACCTTCTCTCAGCCCCCTCAGTAACCCATATCTCTCTCTCTACCTTCTCTCAGCCCCCTCAGTAACCCATATCTCTCTCTACCTTCTCTCAGCCCCCTCAGTAACCCATATCTCTCTCTACCTTCTCTCAGCCCCCTCAGTAACCCATATCTCTCTCTAGCTTCTCTCAGCCCCCTCAGTAACCCATATCTCTCTCTACCTTCTCTCAGCCCCCTCAGTAACCCATATCTCTCTCTACCTTCTCTCAGCCCCCTCAGTAACCCATATCTCTCTCTACCTTCTCTCAGCCCCCTCAGTAACCCATATCTCTCTCTACCTTCTCTCAGCCCCCTCAGTAACCCATATTTCTCTCTACCTTCTCTCAGCCCCCTCAGTAACCCATATCTCTCTCTACCTTCTCTCAGCCCCCTCAGTAACCCATATCTCTCTCTACCTTCTCTCAGCCCCCTCAGTAACCCATATCTCTCTCTAGCTTCTCTCTCAGCCCCCTCAGTAACCCATATCTCTCTCTACCTTCTCTCAGTCCCCTCAGTAACCCATATCTCTCTCTAGCTTCTCTCAGCCCCCTCAGTAACCCATATATCTCTCTACCTTCTCTCAGCCCCCCTCAGTAACCCATATCTCTCTCTACCTTCTCTCAGCCCCCTCAGTAACCCATATCTCTCTCTACCTTCTCTCAGCCCCCTCAGTAACCCATATCTCTCTCTACCTTCTCTCAGTCCCCTCAGTAACCCATATCTCTCTCTAACTTCTCTCTCTCTCTCTGTTCTTCTCTCAGCCCCCTCTCCAGCTCCAGCTGCCCAACTTCAAGGGCTGTTTTGAGCTGGAGACCCTGAATGAGGAGGTGCTCAGTCTCTATAACTTCGAGAACATCTTCCAACTCAACACCACCGAGGAGAAACCATGTGGAAGGTGAGACCACTAGCAGACCACTACATCCTATCTCTATGGCTAGAGCGCTGAATACTACCAACAGCCTCTAACCACTGTGGACTTCTGCATCTGGGAGCTATAGTTATAGTTTCCATCCCCTACAAAAAGCTGATCTTATATTTTGCGTTCTACACTCTTAGAAAAAAAGGTTTCCAAAAGGGTTCTTCAGCTGTCCCCATAGGAGAACCCTTTTTTGGTTCCAGGTAGAACCATTTTGGGTTCCAGGTAGAACCCTTTTGGGTTCCATTTAGAACCCTCTGTGGAAAGGGTTCTACATGGAACCAAAAGCAGTTATTCAAAGGGTTCTCCTACGGGGACAGCCGAAGAACCCTTTTAAGTTCTAGATAGCACATTTTTTTTCTAAGAGTGTAGGGCCTAGTTCACTCAGTTAGCAAAACCAAATGTACAACATTGTCTATGATATATTGTGATGTTGTTTGCCATGTTAGTGACGTGTGTTTCTTTGTTTGTCAGAGCGAAGCCGGTGTTGACCCAGCAGTGGGTGAACGACGCGGCCTACTTTGACGGGACGGGTTACGCCGAGGTCACCTTCAAGGAGGACACTGGGAAGATGCAGCGCTTTGAACAGGAAGTTAAACTGATGAGTCACAACGGCATCCTGCTCATACTCCACAGCCAGGTCAGAGGTCATGCTACTGCTGCTGGTGTTTAAATCTCAACACTACACTGGCATGAAAATATATAAATGTTCACAGTGTTTAGCACCGGATAGGATAGGAAAGGATGAACGTTAATGTCCCCGAGGGGAAAACTGTCTTAGACACACAGTACTGCTGTATATAAAATAACTGCTGTGTCCCGTAGTATCATACTATAATCTATCTAATGACTGTTAACGCTCTTATAAAAACAATGTTTTGAGTCCTGATTCACTTAGACACTTTCCATCATGGATTTAAAACATTGGAATGGTGTAACCATTGTCATAGTTAAATCCAGACAATACAGTGTGCTTGTGCACACTTCAGGGGAAAGGTAGAGAGTCAGGATGTAGCCAACATTATTGATGCCCTGTTGGTTCCTGTTTGAACCTGTCTGTGTATTGAAGCCCTGTTGGTTTCTGTTTTAACCTGTCTGTGTATTGAAGCCCTGTTGGTTTCTGTTTTAACCTGTCTGTGTATTGATGCCCTGTTGGTTCCTGTTTGAACCTGTCTGTGTATTGACACCCTGTTGGTTCCTGTTTGAACCTGTCTGTGTATTGACGCCCTGTTGGTTCCTGTTTGAACCTGTCTGTGTATTGAAGCCCTGTTGGTTCCTGTTTGAACCTGTCTGCGTATTGACACCCTGTTGGTTCCTGTTTGAACCTGTCTGTGTATTGACACCCTGTTGGTTCCTGTTTGAACCTGTCTGTGTATTGACGCCCTGTTGGTTCCTGTTTGAACCTGTCTGTGTATGTGACCCTGTTGGTTCCTGTTTGAACCTGTCTGTGTATTGATGCCCTGTTGGTTCCTGTTTGAACCTGTCTGTGTATTGACACCCTGTTGGTTCCTGTTTGAACCTGTCTGTGTATTGACGCCCTGTTGGTTCCTGTTTGAACCTGTCTGTGTATTGATGCCCTGTTGGTTCCTGTTTGAACCTGTCTGTGTATTGAAGCCCTGTTGGTTCCTGTTTGAACCTGTCTGTGTATTGACACCCTGTTGGTTCCTGTTTGAACCTGTCTGTGTATTGACACCCTGTTGGTTCCTGTTTGAACCTGTCTGTGTATTGACGCCCTGTTGGTTCCTGTTTGAACCTGTCTGTGTATTGAAGCCCTGTTGGTTCCTGTTTGAACCTGTCTGTGTATTGACACCCTGTTGGTTCCTGTTTGAACCTGTCTGTGTATTGACACCCTGTTGGTTCCTGTTTGAACCTGTCTGTGTATTGACGCCCTGTTGGTTCCTGTTTGAACCTGTCTGTGTATGTGACCCTGTTGGTTCCTGTTTGAACCTGTCTGTGTATTGACGCCCTGTTGGTTCCTGTTTGAACCTGTCTGTGTATGTGACCCCATCAGGAGAAGTTCCTGTGCTTGGCGGTGCGTCAGGGACGTCTCAGGGTCTTCTATGACGTCACTGGTTCTCTACAGGAGCTGGAGCCTAAAGACCCAGACTCACCTTACCTCAAGATCAGCGACGCTGACCCCAAATCTGTAAGAAACGTTCAGCTGTTGCTTTAAGTTTATACAGTACATCATACTGTAGCTAGTGTTAAAGGCTGTAAGTAAGAGCGTCTGCTAAATGACGTAAATGACGTAAATGTAAGTACACCGACATTAAAGCTAGTGCAAACATATAAATAGAGTTGCTCTTGGACATGCAGTATAATACATGCACTATTCATTCATTGTCTTTGGGCAACAAGTAGTAAGTAGGTATTGTGTTGGTGTGATGAGGAGGTTTGCAGTTTTGGAAAATAGTTTCTTAACCTCAAGATATTTTCTCCTGGAAGGTTAAAACCTTTTTTACTGCAGTGGGCTAAATCAGGGTCACACAGAGTGTTTCTTGGTAGTCTTAAACAAATCTACTTTGAAACAAAAAGTATACACCTCACACACGTGGTTATGGGCTTTAGACAAAGAAGACACCTGTTTACACTTTATATACATCACAGAAGACTGAAATATAACAAAACCGTTTGACATGGAAACACCGGACCTTGGGCATAAAAAAAAAAAAAACGGTTTATTAACTATGAAACTATGAAAAATATGAATAACAGTCCACCCATGAGGCCACTAGAGGGCGCATTGGTCATTCGACTGCAGGAACATTTACAGTTGAAGTCGAAAGTTTATATACACTTAGGTTGGAGTCATTAAATCTTGTTTTTCAACCACTCCACACATTTCTTGTTAACAAACTATAATTTTGGCAAGTCGGTTAGGACATCTACTTTGTGCATGACACAAGTAATTTTTCCAACAATTGTTTACAGACAGATTATTTCACTTATAATTCACTGTATCACAATTCCAGTGGGTCAGAGGTTTACATACACTAAGTTGACTGTGCCTTTAAACAGCTTGGAAAGTTCCAGAAAATGATGTCATGGCTTTAGAAGCTTCTGATAGGCTAATTGACATCATTTGAGTCAATTGGAGGTGTACCTGTGAATGTATTTCAAGGCCTGCCTTCAAACTCAGTGCCTCTTTGCTTGACATCATGGGAAAATCAAAATAAATAAGCCAAGACCTCATAAAAAAAAATGGTAGACCTCCACAAGTCTGGTTCATCCTTGGGAGCAATTTCCAAACACCTGAAGGTACCACGTTCATCTGTACAAACAATAGTACGCAAGTATAAACACCATGGGACCACGCAGCCGTCATACCGCGCAAGAAGGAGACGCGTTCTGTCTCCTAGAGATGAATGTACTTTGGTGTGAAAAGTGCAGAAGAACACCATCCCAACCGTGAAGCACGGGGGTGGCAGCATCATGCTGTGAGGGTGCTTTGCTGCAGGAGGGACTGGTGCACTTCACAAAATAGATGGCATCATGAGGAAGGAAAATTATGTGGATATATTGAAGCAACATCTCAAGACATCAGTCAGGAAGTTAAAGCTTGGTTGCAAATGGGTCTTCCAAATGGACAATGACTATAGAAAATGTGTGGGCAGAACTGGAAAAGTGTGTGCGAGCAAGGAGGCTACAAACCTGACTCAGTTACACCAGCTCTGTCAGGAAGAATGGGCCAAAATTCACCCAACTTATTGTGGGAAGCTTGTGGAAGGCTACCCGAAACGTTTGACCCAAGTTAAACAATTTAAAGGCAATGCTACCAAATACTAATTGAGTGTATGTAAACTTCTGACCCACTGGGAATGTGATGAAAGAAATAAAAGCTGAAATAAATCACTCTCTACTATTATTCTGACATTTCACATTCTTAAAATAAAGTGGTGATCCTAACTGACCTAAGAGAGGGAATTTTTACTAGGATTAAATGTCAGGAATTGTGAAAAACTGAGTTTAAATATATTTGGCTAAGGTGTACATAAACTTCTGACTTCAACTGTATGTGCAAGTTGTAAAGTGTAGTGTTTGTGTTCCTGTGTAGTTGGAGATCATCCTCCTCTATGATACGACCACGCGTGTTGTGGTGAGGAACAACCGCCAAACCCTGTTTAACTACGTCTTCACCACGCCCCTGCCGCGCTTCGACGGCAGCTACTACCTGGCCGGAGTCCCAGAGGAGAAGATGCCTGAAAAGTGAGCCACATACACACACACACGCAGACACGCACACACGCAGACACGCAGACACGCACACACACACACGCAGACACACACACACACACGCAGACACGCACACACGC